>NC_087062.1:86137844-86207844 GCF_963678635.1 Symsagittifera roscoffensis
TCATTAATCGCGCGAGTTTAGGAGCAGGGAGTTAACACTGAAAATTTAGTCCCAAAATATTTTTGGTTTTTTTATTTAAAACGTATATGTCTAAATCAAAATTATGACTCAGAAACTTCCAGACAAATTAATTTAGAACTGTTTTATTAATTTTAGAGCTTAAAAATATTTTAATCTCAATAGCAATTTAGAGGTCAACTGTGAATGGCTATTTTTTTAACATGATGGTTTAGAACCAAAATGTATGTGAATTCTTCTAAGTAACATTTGTAAATTGATGTATTATCGTCACTTAGATTAGTTTATTGTGAAAATCCTGGCGATGCACATAGTTGCAAAAACGTTTGAATTTTATTTCAGCAAAAATTTCTTCTAGAATAGTTAAATAACTTTTAGCTCAAGACTCTCTTAATCAATAGTAAGTGCCTTTGAAGGCACTAACTAAAATTAAGATGCAAATTAATAACTGCAATAATTCTTAAACTCGGAAATCAACTAAAAACTTCTCTTTGAATCAGTTTCATTTGCAAGCTTACGTTTGAGTTTTTCTCGCATAAAAACAATTCTGAGTTTCAAATCCTTCTTCTTAGTTACTTCTTCGTTCATTTCCTTCTTTTGGTTTTCATCGTTTAGAAGTTCTAAAACTTCTGAATTCTTCTTATTTTTCTCCTTTTTGCATCTTGTCTTACGACTTTTTGTCATTGTTTCATCTCTTCCTCCTCTGACATTGACTCCGCACTCTCAGTTTCACTGTCTTGCAACACGTCGGTGGCCATTCTGCGGCAGTCCCCCATCACCTCTACTCCTCCTCCGAAACAATTGATTAAAAGATAAAGCCGAGGCTCACGAGCAAATTTGCCTGGAAAGCCCAAGGTAGTTGAACCATCCAAAACTAAGGCTTTATGGAGAGTTTTGCCTCGACAACTAAAGTTGAGAAAAATGTCAAGTATCCATCTTGTCTCCTCTGCAAGGGCAAGCAAGTTTTGCGGAAGTGCTCATTGTTTGAGGAGAAAACCCCTCCACAACGAGCAAATTTTTCTGACGAAAACACGTTGAGCTACTTCTGCTTACAAGGGAACCATGCATTTCCGCAATGTCCTCGAGCAAAGAAATGCACCAGGCTAGGGTGTACAAGCACCCATAATGTACTTCTCCATGGTGCTGTATGTGTTTATCCTAGTCGAAATCTCGACAGAGCTGGGAGCCACGAAAGTCCTAACACAAACACTGGTGGAAAGACCTTCAGCAAGAATATTCTAAACGCAATTTCGAGTCATGCGGACGCCAATCCTGCTCCGGTGGCTGTAAGTGGCACAATCTCGAACGACCATTAAACAATCATAACATCAAAACTTTTACTGCCAACAATCAAACTTCAACTATCCAAAAATTTCGACAGTGCTGATTGCTTAGTTTTTTGTGACATAGCATCTAGTCATTCCTGGATATCGTCACTTAGATTAGTTTATTGTGAAAATCCTGGCGTTGCACATAGTTGCAAAAGAGTTTGAATTTTAATTTAGCAAAAATTTCTTCTAGAATAGTTAAATAAATTTTAGCTCAAGACTCTCTTAATCAATAGTAAGTGCCTTTGAAGGCACTAACTAAATTATAATGCAAATTAATAACTGCAATAATTCTTAAACTCGGAAATCAACTAAAAACTTCTCTTTGAATCAGTTTCATTTGCAAGCTTACGTTTGAGTTTTTCTCGCATAAAAACAATTCTGAGTTTCAAATCCTTCTTCTTAGTTACTTCTTCGTTCATTTCCTCATTTTGGTTTTCATCGTTTAGAAGTTCTAAAACTTCTGAATTCTTCTTATTTTTCTCCTTTTTGCATCTTGTCTTACGACTTTTTGTCATTGTTTCATCTCTTCCTCCTCTGACATTGACTCCGCACTCTCAGTTTCACTGTCTTGCAACACGTCGGTGGCCATTCTGAGGCAGTCCCCCAACACCTCTACTCCTCCTCCGAAACAATTGGTTAAAAGATAAAGCCGAGGCTCACGAGCAAATTTGCCTGGAAAGCCCAAGGTCGTTGAACCATCCAAAACTAAGGCTTTATGGAGAGTTTTGCCTCGACAACTAAAGTTGAGAAAAATGTCAAGTATCCATCTTGTCTCCTCTGCAAGGGCAAGCAAGCTTTGCGGAAGTGCTCATTGTTTGAGGAGAAAATCCCCCCACAACGAGCAAATTTTTCTGACGAAAACACGTTGAGCTACTTCTGCTTACAAGGGAACCATGCATTTCCGCAATGTCCTCGAGCAAAGAAATGCACCAGGCTAGGGTGTACTAGCACCCATAATGTACTTCTCCATGGTGCTGTATGTGTTTATCCTAGTCGAAATCTCGACAGAGCTGGGAGCCACGAAAGCCCCAACACAAACACTGGTGGAAAGACCTTCAGCAAGAATATTCTAAACGCAATTTCGAGTCATGCGGACGCCAATCCCGCTCCGGTTGCTGTAAGTGGCACAATCTCGAACGACCATTAAACAATCATAACATCAAAACTTTTACTGCCAACAATCAAACTTCAACTATCCAAAAACTTCCACAGTGCTGATTGCTTAGTTTTTTGTGACATAGCATCTAGTCATTCCTGGATATCGGCTGAATTAGTCAAACGTCTTCATTTTCTAGTAGAGAATTGGATATCACAGTAAATGGTAATAACACAGGAACTGTTGTTTGAACGAAACAAGTTCAGATGAAGATATCTTCTAACTTTGATGGATACAAATAGAGCTTCGAACTAACCGCATTTGTCGAGGGTGAAATTAAAATTGGCACCAATACCAACTCTGCCTTGCAGAGCAAGTATCCGTACCTTGCTCCGTTTAAAACAACTGTATACAGTCACGCCGATGTAGATTAAAAAATTAGTCAAGAGTGAGGCCTATCCAAACAATCACCTTAGTGACCTTCCAACAGTCCGGGTCCTTAGTGGCCCAATGCCGACATCTACTGGTTTGCTTTCAATTTGTTTCAAGCGCAATACTGGTATGAAATAGAGTGATATAGGTTCTACAAACAGTTCGACTCCCGTTCCGCCGCGGACAAGAGGGGGCTAAAATACTTGATTCATGCACCGTTTATGATGATTCAAGATACCCTGTAGGTCTGCCCTGTGCAGTAGAAACTGTCATATTAGCAGATTTTTATTATTCGGCTTTGGTTCAGCTAGAATTGTTGAAAAAAATATCTGGCAAAAGATCCTCCCTCAAGGCATCAATACTCAAAAACTTTTAAAGAGGATTTGAGTAGGGATATCTGATTCACTTTCCTCCCCAGAGTTTTGCAAACCGCAACATACGCGAGAAGTATCTTCCTCCCCATCCCTTGGTGAACCCACATGATACTGGTAAAGTGATGCGTGTCCATAATGGAGCATCTAAGTGACAAGGTACGTCATTGATCAAATCGTTGCTAGTAGGATCCGACCTACTGCAAAACCTTGTATTTGTTCTCCTTCGTTCCCGTCAACATCATTTTGCCGTATCGGCTGACATTGAAGGGATGTTCCTACTCGGAGTCCTTCCAGAGGAACAGCCTTCCCTTCGTTTTCGTTGGCTGCAGGAACCCAAAGCCAATATCATTGTACAACGCCGATGTGTGCAAGAGATACGCCGATGTGTGCAAATTGTGCATTGCAACGTACTGCATTGGATAATCAGGCGATGTTCCCTGACCCAGCAGTCCTTGAGAAAATTTATTTGGGCGGCTAACTAGACTCCTTTGAGTATCCGGATCTTGGGTTTGAACTGAGTCAAGAGTTAAGTACTTTATTAGCTATAGCTAGAATTATTCAATCAAAATCATAATTCATGTAACAGAATCCATTTCAAGTTCAGCCCGCCTGAAAGTGCTCGGCATCAATAAGTAAAAGCATTGTAAATTGTGGAGATAAATCCTCACATGTTATTGGTCTCTAGTGGGACCATATCGACGACACTTTGGTCGTAAGCCATGGTGTCAGCCCTTAATCTAAAATTTCGATATTACAGTGAACGGTTTTCAGTTTCGTATCTTCGGTTTTCCACCCCTAAGGTCTAGTAGCGCCCTATACCATAAGAGCCCGAGTATTGTTGAGAGAAAACTGGCGCGTTCACGGCGAACAAAGAGAAGATGAGCTCCCCATTGATAACAAGAAAAATGTTTTGCCTGGCACTCTGGTTTGTCATCCTTAGGGAAAATGACTATAAAGTGCAGCTAGTTCAACGTACCAGTTGAATGTGTCGAATTACACATATTTGGTGACAGCCCTGAAGAAGTTTTTTTTGTGCTGTAGATTTTCTTCGCGCCCGTGTAAAAACTTCACTCCAAACTCAAGTTTCCTTCTGAATTGAAGAGCAAGAGTCGCGCCAATGAAAGCACTTTTTTTCCCAAAGTTTGAACTGCAGACCATGTTACTCGCTACCCGCATGAAGGAAGATATCCTCAACGCTCGAACCATTCCGGTGTCTAATACGTTCTTGTGGGTAAACGCTCGAACCATTCCGGTGTCTAATAACGCTCGAACCATTCCGGTGTCTAATACGTTCTTGTGGGTCTAATACTGGGTAAACTCGGATAGAAAGCAAACCCTTTTCTGGAAAATACGACCGTAGACCAGTGGTTTCATGTCTTGAGTGAGGACAACCCTGCTGATACATGAACCATATTTTATCTTTGAGTAGTCGACTGTTATTGTTTCTGTCTGTGTTCATGTTTTAAGGTTCGTGTTTTGCCAGATCGACTTTGTCAGATCGTTCCGGTCTTGGACCAATTTCGACTCAACATTCTTCTTTTTGACATACTTTGTCCGAACTTTGCGTTTGTTTGCTCTACTCACTCTTCCATTCATGGCAACGTAAACGTTGGCAGAAAATTCATAGTAGTGTCATATCGTATCATCTTTGCGTATTAACGATTTCTCTCCGTTTTGTTCTTCTGAGCTCCATTCAGGGAAATTTTTTTATATGTGATTTTTTTTGGCCATTACCAAAACTTAGAGCCCCTTTACACTCACTGCTATCAATTTCAAATTATTTTGTTTACAAAACCAAACTAATTTGCGTAGCTTAAGCTAATCTGCATTTACTGGCTCTGCTTAATGGCAAAGGAAAGTTAAACAATCGATATTTTCTCGAAACCAATACAAGTTTTTCAAAAATGTAATTGTCACCCGGGTCGAGATCCCGCTCAAAAACCGCTCAAGATATGAGCGGTTTGAGCGGTTTTTCAGCAAGATTTGAACGGTTTGAGCGGTTTGGGCGGTTTGGGCGGTTTGGGCGTTTTTTTTGGAAAAACCGCTCACACCGCTCAAATCTTGCTTAAAAAACCGCTCAAAAACCGCTCATTTCTTGCGGTGATTTTTGAACGGTTTTTCAAGCAAGATTTGAGCGGGTTTTGAGCGGTCTTATAAAGAAAACCAATTAAAACCAACAAAATGGCCTGGAAAGGTAATCTGACCCCGGGTTGACCTCCATAAACCAAAAATGCTTATTTTTAAAGCGTTTTTTGAGCGGTTTTTTTTTTAGATAAACCGTTCAAAAACCGCTCAAACCGCCCATTTTGAAGAGAGATTTTGAGCGTAATTGTCTAAAAAAAAACGCTCAAACCGCTCAAATCTTGCTTCAAATTAGGTGAAAAATCTCGACTCGGGCAATACACGACTGTAAAATTCTAACATGAAATACTTTTCGACATTACAAAATGTTCCTTTCCGATAAATTCATTTTGATTAGGGAGAAATCTAATGGGTCTGATTTTTTTCCCATTTTGTGTTTGGAACAAAAAATGAAAAATGGTACTAGCGCCGTTATTTTCCCCACCCGTACCCAGCGGAGGCTGCTTTACTAGATAGAAATGTTATATAGATTACACAGCCAAATTTTTTATTTTCTGTACAGAAGTGACCTATTTCTTTTTTATTTAAACATTTCACAAAGAAACTCTGACCAGAAAATAAGATTAGGTATAAAGTATTTCAGGTCAGAAAGTTTCTCGGTTCGGGCAAGTCTCCTATCAATTATGCTTTTGGAACAATTGCAAATGAATATCTTTTTCAAAATGCCGCAAGGAGTAAGTACATTATATAGATTGAATTGATTATGAATGAAGGAGAATCATTTTGATCAATTTTAGGGTTCGTGTGAAGCTAGTTCGATGCTTTTGCTTTTTTAGACTTAAGTTTTTACTTAATTTACTGGTTTAAGTTTCCTTTGTCCCCCTGTTGTTTTCTACGACTTAAACTTTTTTCATATTTTTAGTGAGTACAAACTGAATCACGTAATTTTGAAATTCAAGAGTAAAGAACTGCAATAGTGACGAACAAAAAATTAATCAATGTCTTAGGTGCAATCGAATTTTTATTTCATTTCTTTTTTGCGTCAGCTGGAAACAGTTCAAAATATGTTTTTGATGAACTATTAGTTTTTTGATGAACCATCTCTATAAAAAACTTAGAAGTAACCAGTCATGATCCATAACTAATACTTACAATAGTCTGTGAGGTTGAAACTAATTATAGTCTCAGCCGGAACAGAATAAATTTAACTTAGCAAACAGTTGCTCTTTTCAAGAAAAGTTTTTGATATCTAATATCGCAAATACCAATATACACTATATATTTTGAGACTATGAGATAGCGTGACGAACAGATGGTGCTGAATGCATACAAAAACAACAAGACAACTTAAATAAACCACCAACGTACAAAGAACGAACAAATCTTTTCATCAATACATGAAAAAAGCTCAGAGTTTACCGAATAAAAACATTCAAAGTAATAATAGCTCAGGAAAACCACTCCCAAATAACTATAATAATTACAAATCACAGTCCCCTTGTTCTAATAATTTTCGCGAAAGATAACCAGATCGACGAAATTCAAAAAAATATTCACAAAATTGCTATAGCAGATCAAATAGTCAAAATAATAATTTCAGAAGTTTTACTCTAGATCAAATTCTAATAGAAATAATTACTCAAACCATAACAGAAATCGCTCATATTCAAACCTTCGGAATAGAAACTATTCCCCTGACCGCTCAAGAAATTCTTCAAACAACCGCAATCGAAATTAATCAAATAATTGTAATAGAAACTACTATAAAATAGGTCACAAAACTATTCTAACAACAGAACGTATAACAATAAATACAATAAATAATCCCGTGATGATTCCAAAACTAGAAACAGCAACTATCAAAACAGAACAGGAAGTTATTCGCTGCCGCCGTATCGAAACAACTCACAATATTCAAACGAACAAAATCAAAACTACAGAAGTAGTACACCAAAACATCAACGACGAATAAATCAAGTACAATCTGCAAATCAAACAATCTCAGGTATTGACAATACAGAAACTTCAGAATTTCAACTAAACCATAAACACTGTGAAAGCACTGATTGCAAAAGTGAAACAGAAAACACATTAGATGTTAACATGCTTAGAAAAGAACTTGAATACGAAACATCAATTGAATCGATTTTTTACCCGAAGGATTATCCCAACTCAGAACCTCAAGATTCAAGAAAGAATAAAAAAAACACAAAATACACTCTTCAAATAAAAAAAAAAAAAGGAATAAATTATACCAGGATACAACCAAAAAAGTATTCACAAGCAAAATTTCCTTTAAACTAGTCTGTACGCAAGGCACAAGTTTAACAAACTATGGAAAAATTCAATTATCACTTATATCAACTAAAAAACGTAGAATAAAACTAACTTTACTAAAAGCTTTCAAACAAATTTTCCATATAACAGATATTAAACACAATATAATTGTAATACCTTTTATTACGAAGTATATCTCAACTATAACTTCTTAGGTAGCAAAATACAAATCAAGGACAAATTTACAAAACTCAATAATACATCTCTAACTTTTTTCAAAGATTAAATAAACACCCAATTTTTTTCTAAATTTTACTCTATATATAATCAACAAAAAAGTTTTCAAAAATATTAACAGGACATGCATATGATTTTTCCTTCAACCAAGTTCACCCATATAACAACAAACAGAATACACAAAAGCTATATGTCTGACGTTGAATTCAAACAAACTCATGAATTACGCTGAATTCAAACAAACTATAAATTACGCTGAAATCACAGACACAGATACAATAGCATTACATGTATATAATAACTCGCCATACAAAGTTACGCTACCTTGACTACTGTTAGGAGATTGCGAAACAAATGCAATATTTTTTCACCCTAAACAAGAAAAAGTATCCAGAATAAAAAATATCTTAAAACTATTAGACATTTGTCAATCAGCAATCATTAATAAAGAACTATCTATTAAAAATTAAAACTGACTCGAAAAGAACCACAAATTATTTCACAAAACTCCTTATTTTAAACCAACATTTAAGACACAAATGAACAACCACAACTGAAAATGTTTAATTTTCAACAAACAAGTCAAAAAAAAACTTGAACAATTAAAGACTCATTAATAAAATATTCCTTGGTTAATGCCACATCAAAACTTTATGTTGAAATGATTCAATCACCTCCGATTAAACCAGACCTACTTTTCTGATACTTTTACAAGACAAGTTCTGATACTTTTACAAGACAAAGTAAACAGACTTTTGAACATTGTGCAACAATACAAACGTATGTCAGCAGTAAACAAAGAACAACAACTCAAGGGAAACACATTTAAAAATCCAGTAATATTTCTCGCTATAGGAGAATCAAATAAAATTGTATTAGACGACGGTATTTGAATTTTCTAATTAATGAACCAAAATGCAATTGGCCCATAGAACCAATACAAGTAATATTCACAAAAACAAATGACACTATTTTACGACCGCATATATGAATAGTTCATATAACCAAATACCAATAGACAAACAGTAACATCGCTCGACACAATTTGTTAATGTAAATCAACAGTAAGAATTTAGTAGGCTTTTTTACGGCATATCTATAGACCAGCTGCTTTTTTCTGCCTTATAAGTAGTTTATGGGTAAAAAATTTAAACCATTAGTTCCAAGTAAAAACATCATTACACATTTACACGATGTTTTCATACATTTCAAACAAAACAATATATTCAAAGTGTTAGAAAAATACCACCAAATCTTGGTAAAAGAAAAGATGGTAGCAGCACCAGACAAATCACAATTTTTTCTCACCCGTGTAAAATTAATTGGACATATTAGGGAACGCAACACAATAACACCCTTACTTTCTCGATTTATTCCAAAGTTAAAGCTCCAACCACCATCCAATGAAAAGAAAATCCAAGTTTTCCTTGAAATGCTGAAGTTTTCAAGTAAATATGTTTTAAAAATGTAACCATATCTCCGACCATTCTACAACATTCTTCGACAACAAAATAATTTTGACTGGACTTCGGAACATCATAAACGCTTCGATGATAGCATAAATGTTCTCACAGAACAAAGTTAAAATAAATTTAGAGACTCAAGGCAGCCATTATATGATATGTGCGATGCTTCCAATTTTGGAATTGGCACTTTTACAATCACATCAAGGCACCAAAAAAATGAACCTCATATCAGCAATTGCAAGACTTTTTACACAAGAAGAACTCAGACTCTCCACACCTATGAGCGGTTGTACAGCCAACATATATACTTAAACAGATTAGGAATTCCTAATTCTTGGATCGAAATATCCATCAGTTTTATTCACGGATCATAAACTTATAAAACTTCTTTTTGCACAGAAATTTAATTCAAACTAAAAAGTTTACAGATTTTAACTAAATTTAATGAAACGTTCAAATCTTCATTTAGTGTGGACAGCAGGCAAAAATCTTACCTTGCTTAACCAGAAACAATTAGTCGAAATAAACCACACAAACTACTTGCACGAAAAAAAAACAACTGTAGAAAAACCACAAAATTAAAAAATCTTTCTGGAAAAAGACAAAAAATCACCACGATTAGAATGCAATTACACAGATAAATACCTTAGAAAGTTTTACCCTCTATCTAGATTGTCAAAACAATCACTATGAAGCAGATTTAGAAGGAAAGGCACATTCAAACCTATACCATATTCATCATGGTCAAAAATTAACACACAAATGAAAACGCATCAACAAAAACCAAAACGAACTCAAGCAATTCCTTTAATAGAAAAAGAAGACCAAACGGATATAAAAAGTTGTCAGGCCCTCCCAATTCAATTTCAAAACAGACAATCAATAAAGTACTTGATTTAGAAAAACCTTCAGATAATATACCACTATCAAAGAACGAAATTCAAAATCTTTTTCTCCCTAGCACAGAAAAATTAATAATTCAATTACTACAGAAATAATAAAACCTTGACCGTGTTATACGACAATTCAAATCTTGGCTCATATACAAAACAAAAACCATTAAAACCGATATCACAATTTTGGGAAAAAAATCCTCACTCCGATTTTTCTAAAAATTTAACAATACTGCAATAAATGAAAACACTGACATCTTAGATTACAGTTAACTAGAAAAGAAAGTACCCTGTATACCATTAAGCCTAGCGTTAATTGCATTTCACATATCACATTCTTTGAATACAAAAGCACATTTGTATCAGAAAAGACAACTCAAATTTCACTCAAATTCTCTATCTTCCAAACGCACTAACTTGGATAGAATTATTTTGCAATGCCAGTATTACATGCCAGTATAGCAAAACTTTTCCAAAACATAAGCAAAGTGTAGAAAAACAGGACTTTAAAGGACAAATGTATACTTCAACCATAGAACCTCTATGATACAAAAGGACCTATATCCCCTGCTCAGAAAGAAATTCCTGCTAATAGTAGATGCATTTGAGCATTATGTAGCACTGAAGCCTGTACCCCATTGCAACGCTGATTATGCATACACAACGCTTTATGGACACTGGATAGCAAAGCCTGGACTATCTGAAATCCTTTTTACGATAATCGAACAGCATTCATAAAAAACGAGATAATTATCTTTTGTCATCTTGTTGATATCAAACAAAAACCCCGAATTTCTCAAGCCCCACGGACTTATGGCTTAGTAGAAGACATGAACCATTCCCTACAAAAATATCGTTGATGTATAATGGAAACGACCAAAAATACACCGAATAGACAAGGAATGTGAAACTTTTCCCATTACCATATAATTCTCAAACAACAATAACATTCAGACTAACACCATATGAAATTGTTCTTAACCAAAAACCACACAAGCTTATGATGCTCATAGCAAATTCATCAAAAACGCACAAGGTTATAGTCAACCAAAAAAAAGACTTAATATGTTACAGCCTTCTACTTCACATTCATAATGAAGAAAATATCACCATCCACAAAAATTAAAATTAGCCTCGGGAATCCACACAGAATGGTTTTTCAATTTTAAATAAAGATAAAAAACCCAGCGAAATTTATCAAAAACTTGCAAAAAAATTAATAAAAAGACAAAACATTCATTCACAAATAAATACAAGCTTTACACCATCAACAAACCTAAAACGAGGAATATTTGTTTCAATTCGAAAAAGTACCATTCAAAAAGGAATCTCAAAAAAGTTATAATCTATTCTAAAACACTCACATCAAATTAAAGAAAAACATACAGAAGTCAAATTTAAAGTAATGGACTACAATAAAAAAGAACTGTACAGCATAGAAACAATCTTTTACCATACTATCAGAAAGAGTACGCGCTTTGTGAACTAACAAAATTATATTCCTTATACAGGACTATTAAATCAAAAACTTAATAATAAAAGATAAAAAATTATGATCAAAGTACATCAACAAACTTCAAGCATTTGCCGCAATCACCCGAAATACTTCCGAACGAAGTATCAAAAAGAACTCCCAAGCAAATAGTTCAAAAACAAAGAAATAATCGCAAACAACTACAAGAAAGTCAGTACCCAAAAAAAAATAAAAATCACCACAACGCAAATCATCTCGACTTAGAAATCAACCAATAAAAAATGATAAAATTTATGTTCCGTAATCTAAAATATTAAAAAAAGAAGAATTCGAGTAATCTTCTGATTATTTAACAATATCAAAAAACACATGTATCCATTTTCTTTTCAGAACTAAACTAGTTCTAAACCGACCGATCAAATCACTTGATATCAACTCAATTTTTATTTAAAAACCACTTTATTTTATCCGATAAATCTCCAACTTGAACTAGATCTATAAGTCTAACTCCAAGACCTCCAGGTCAAAAATAAACATTAACCTCATATTTGATAAGTTATTAAAAAACTCAACAACCCTCTTCTATCAATCAATACAAAAATCAACAATTTGTCTCGAATTATACCACGGAAATCACCAAAAAATTATTTTATTAGCCTAAAGAGAAAGTTCAACCTGATCACTGAGCCTAAAGACACTCTTCCTCCCAAAAAACCCTCAATCATCCCACAAATAAAAACATTCATCATAAAGTTCATACATAAACACCCAGACTAACTTTCACCAAAAATTTTCCATTACCAACCTATCTGTCCGACTCTTCTCGATTTCAACTCCAAAAAAAATGAAAAACACTTCGACAAAGCCAATGCTTTTTTCAGACTCAGATAAACAAAACATAAAAAAATCATTTCAAACTTTCTTTCAATCTTTTCCACACGCTTTCAGCTTTGTTTTTTCTTCAAAAACAATTTTGTAGAATTCATAATCAATAATTTTCTAAACATTAGTGCCAACTGATTTTTTTCTACTCCCTCGTCCAAACCTCTTTTTCTCTCTCCAAAACCCTTGATCACCTAATCAGGTACCATACTGAACAATTTTCTAAATGATACGAAGCTTACTAAACAGAATAGACTTTTGTATGCTTTTCCCATTTTTTTTCACCTTATTAGCTCCTCTAATTTTGAAAATTTATAATGTATAAAACAAACAAAAATTGCTTTTGCAAAAACAAGAGTTTTAATGATCATTTTTGCTGAAGAGAATTATAAAGAACACAGACTTAAATAATACAAAAATATATACAACAAATTTCAAAATTGCGAACATAAACCCTAATAAGGATTCCCCACCAACCAATCCAACCCAAGAACCCCCCCAACAACACCTACATCCAATCAAACAAATCAACCGCAATCATCTACTCGTAATTCATTTGTAGATAATCCCTACATCTTTGAAAAAAATCACTGATCGTTATCAGAACCCTTGATACCAGCCGTTCGTCAAGCACCACTGAGTGAACCACAAAATGAACCAACATTTAATACTTACCCCTCACGACAACAAGACCTTAACAGAACAAGACAATTAAGCCAAAACCTAAATCTAACAACTACATTAGACAGACAAAAGATTCACACCCGACGCAATAGAAACCTAACAACACCAATAGTTCAATTTAATATCCCCTCATCAATCACCATCATCAACCACTCTAGATCTTTCTCATTGTACAAAACAAAGTCCCCCCCACGTTTCAATTCCCTTCCCAACAAATTACCCACATATTCCATCAGATTATTTCTGTTCAACACCTACTTCTGAACAAATTCGTGAAAATCCCTTTAATACCCCCTCTCCATCACAAAGATTTTCATTTTGATGACCCAAACGTTACCTCAAGGCGAAACAAATCTTGTAAGCGGTCCAAAAAAAAGTTTCTTCAGATACCTCTTTATCATTACCAGAAACAAAATCCCTTCTATCAACACCTTCAGTCACCGGTAAAACTACATCAACTACATTTCCCACAAGTCAATTAGACGACAGATACCGTGAACTACAAGATACACATGAACATTTACGCTTAGATTGGCGCTCTTTTGTAGAACGCCTTCCATCAAGTTCTACACATCGATAGTAATCCATTTCACATTTGGCCACTAAACACTACAATATAGACACGATATTCACAAAGACGTTCAAGAACATGACATTCAAAACTTTCACAACAAAAATTAATTCTCCAATCCGGAATAACGTTAAAACTAAACATTTTAGTACATCATCCATCATCATTGTCACCAGCAGACATAACCGCTCAATCTTTACCCCTTTCACATACCACAACAGAACTTATACATAAATATCAAAGATAAAAAAGACAAAAAAGAGTAGGTTAAATACAATTTTATAATCCTTTTTCAGGACTATCGCAAACATTAATTTTTAATAAGTTTACCACTTAAAATTGATTCTTATTTAGTATACATTGAACTCATAAATCACCAAAACCCTTTCCAGCGAAGCGGACCACAAGATCTCCTTGTTACACTTTTTGACTGTGAAGATCACCAACAGAAAACAATTAAATACGCAATTAATCAGGTCGCATAAAATGAATCTGAATGAGAAGATATCGAATCACCAACTGACTGTAGTCGCTACACTTTAATTCAAAGCCCGAGCCACAACTATAAAAGCTTGAAAAATCTCCGACAAGAAAGTATATTGTTCACAAGCTTCAAATGGAAACAAGAATAGACTCGATCATGAAGCTTCAAAATATCCAACAGTTTTATTCACGGATCATAAACTTATAAAATTTATTTTTACACAGAAATTTAGTTCAAACCCTAGAGTTTATAGATTTTAACTAAACTTATTTAAGCTTTCAAATCTATATTTAGTGTGGACAGCAGGCATAAACCTGGCTTTACCAGAAACACTTAGTTGAAATACACCACCCAAATTACTTACACAAAAAACAACTGTAAAAATACCACAAAATTGAAAATTCTTACTAGCAAAAGTCAAAAAACCATCACGATTAGAATACAATTACGCAGTCAAAATTAACTCCGATACAAAACAGATAAATACCTTAGCAAATTCGACGCTCCATCTAGAATGTCAAAACAATCACTATGAAGTAGATTTAGAAGGTAAAGACACATTCAAACCTACACCATAGTCATCATGGTCAGAAACTAACACACAACTGACACACATCAAAAAAGTTTTATTACAATAATTCCAAGTAAAAACAAAATTACATATTTCCACAATGTATTCATTCAATTTCAAACAAAACAAGATACTAAAAGTGTTAGAAAAATACCACCAAATCTTGTTAAAAGAAAACGTGGAGGCAGCCTCAGATAAATCACAACTTTTCCTGACTCGTGTAAAGTTATTTGGACATACTAGGTAAGGCAACACAATAACACCTTTAATTTCTCGAATTATTACAAAACTAAAGCTCCAACCACCATCCAATGCAAAGAAAATTCAAGATGTCTGAAAAAATGTTTGAAAAATGTAACCATATCTCAGACCGTTCTACAACATTCTCGACAACAAAATTATTTTGAATTGACTTTAGAACATCAGAAACGCTTCGATGAAAGAAAAACCCTTCTCACAGAACAAATTTCAAATACATTTGAAGACTTAAGCCAGCCATTCTATGCTATGTGCGACGCTTCCAATTTTGATTTGGCGCAGCACTTTTACAATCACATCAGGGCACCAATAAAATGAACCTCATATCAGCAAATGCAAAAATTTTCACACAAGAAGAACTCAGACTCTCCGCAAGTATGACAGAAGGTAGAGCTATCATATATACTTAAGCAGAAGATGAATTTTCAATTCTTGGATCAAGATATCAACCAGTTTTATTCACGGATCATAAACCTATAAAAAAAAAATTTACACAGAAATTTATTTCAAATCATAGAGTATATAGATTTTAACTAAATGTGTTGAAGCTTTCAAATCTACTTGTAGTTTGGACAGCAGGCAAAAATCTTACCTTGCTTTACCAGAAAAACTTAGTCAAAATAAACCACCCAAAGTACTTGAACAAAAAACAACTGTAAAAATACCACAAATTTAAAAATTCTTTCTTGCAAATGACGAAAAATCACCACGATTAGAATACAATTACGCAGTCAAAATTAACTCCGATAAGAAACAGATAAATACCTTTGAAAGTTTTTACGCTCTATCTATATTGTCAAAACAATCACTATGAAGTAGATTTGGGAGGTAAAGACACGTTCAAATCTATACCATTTTCATCATAGTAAAAACTAACACACAACTGAAAACACATCCACAAAAACCACAACGAAATAATGCAATTCCTTTAATAAAAAAAAGACCAAACGGTTATAAAAATTGTCAGGCCCTCCCAATTCAATTCGAAAACATACAATCAAAAAAGTACTTGATTTACAAAACCCTTCAGATAATATACCACTATCAAAGAACGAAATTCAAAATCTTTTTCTCCCTAGCACAGAAAAATTGATAATTCAGTTACTAAAGAAATAATAAAACCTTGAACGTGTTATAAGACAATTCAAATCTTGGCTCAAATACAAAACAAAAACCATTAAAAAAGGGTATCACAATTTTAGGAAAAAAATCCTCACTCCGATTTTTCCAAAAATTTAACAATACTGCAATAAATGAAAACACTGACATCTTAGATTACAGTTAACTAGAAAAGAAAGTACCCTGTATACCATTAAGCCTAGCGTTAATTGCATTTCACATATCACATTCTTTGAATACAAAAGCTCATTTGTACAGAAAAGAGAACTCTAAATTCACTCAAATTCTCTATCTTCCAAACGCACTAACTTGGATACAAATACTTTGCAAGGACAGTATTACATGCCAGTTTAGCAAAACCTTTCCAAAACATAAGCAAAGAGTAGAAAAACAGGACTTTAAAGGACAAAAGTATACTTCAACCATAGAATCTTGTTTGATACAAAAGGACCTATATCCCCTGATCAGAAGGAAATTCGGTTGTAATGCTAATAGTAGATGCATTTAAACATAAAAACGCTTTATGAACACTGAATAGCAAAGTTTGGATTATCTGAAATCCTTATTACGATAATCGAACACCATTCATAAACAGCAAAATAATTATCTTATGTCATCTTTATGATATCAAACAAAAACCCCGAATTTCTCATGCCCCATGGCCTAATGGTTTAGTAGAAGACATGAACCGCTCCCTACAAAAGTATCGTTGATGTATACTGGAAACGACCAAAAATACACCGAATGGTCAAGGAATGTAAAACTATTCCTACTACCATATAATTCTCAAACCACAACAACATTCAGATTATCACCATCTGAAATGGTTTTTAACCAAAAACCGCGGAAGCCTATGATGGTCATAGCAAAATCATCAAATACGCACAAGGTTATTGTCTACCAAAAAAAGACTCAATTTGTTACAGCCTACTACTTCACATTCATAATGAAGAACATATCACCATCCACAAAAATTAAAATTAGCCTCTGGAATCCACACAGAATGGTTTTTCAATTTTAAATAAAGATAAAAAACCCAACGAAACTTATCAAAAATTTGCAAAAAAAATTGATACAAAGACAAAATATTCATTCACAAATAAATACAAGCTTTACACCATCAACAAACCTAAAACGAGGAATATTTGTTTCAATTCGAAAAAAAACCATTCAAAAAGGAATCTCAAAAAAGTTACAACCTATTCTAAAAGATTCACATCAAATTAAAGAAAAACCTACAGAAGTCAAATTTAAAGCAAAGGACAACAATAAAAAAAAACTGTACAGCATAGAAACAATCTTTTACCATACTATCAGAAAGAGTACGCTCTTTGTGAACTAACACAATTATATTCCTTATACAGGACTATTAAATCAAAAACTTAATAATAAAAGATAAAAAATTATGATCAAAGTACATCAACAAACTTCAAGCATTTGCCGCAATCACCCGAAATACTTCCGAACGAAGTATCAAAAAGAACTCCCAAGCAAATAGTTCAAAAACAAAGAATTAATCGCAAACAACTACAAGAAAAGTCAGTACCCAAAATAAAATAAAAATCACCACAACGCAAATCATGTCGACTTAGAAATCAACCAATAAAAGATGATAAAATTTATGTTCCGTAATCTAAAATATTAAAAAAAGAAGAATTCGAGTAATCTTCTGATTATTTAACAATATCAAAAAACACATGTATCCATTTTCTTTTCAGAACTAAACTAGTTCTAAACCGACCGATCAAATCACTTGATATCAACTCAATTTTTATTTAAAAACCACTTTATTATTATCCGATAAATCTCCAACTTGAACTAGATCTATAAGTCTAACTCCAAGACCTCCAGGTCAAAAATAAACATTAACCTCATATTTGATAAGTTATTAAAAAACTCAACAACCCTCTTCTATCAATCAATACAAAAATCAACAATTTGTCTCGAATTATACCACGGAAATCACCAAAAAATTATTTTATTAGCCTAAAGAGAAAACTCAACCTGATCACTGAGCCTAAAGACACTCTTACTCCCAAAAAACCTTCAATCATCCCACAAATGAAAACATGAATCATAAGTTTCATACAAAAGTTCTAAGGATCATTTATGCTGAAGATAATTATAAAGAAAACATACTTAAATAATACAAAAATATTTACAAAAAATTTCAAAATTGCGAATGCAAGTCCTAATTAGGGTTCCCCACCTACCAATCTAACCCAAGACCCCCAACAACACCTACATCAAGTCAAACAAATCAACCGCAATCATCCACTCGTATGTCATATGTAGAAAATCCCTACATCTTTGAAAAAAATCACTGATCGTTATCAGAACCCTTGATACCAGCCGTTCGTCAAGCACCACTAAGTGAACCACAAAATGAACCAACATTTAATTTTTACCCCTCACGACAACAAGACCTTAACATAACAAGACAATTAAGCCAAAACCAAAATCAAACAACTACATTAGACAGACAAAATATTCACACCCGACGCAATAGAAATCTAACAACACCAAGAGTTCAATTTAAAATCCCCTCATCAATCACCATCATCAACCACTCAAGATCTTTCTCATTGTACAAATCAACGTACCCCCCCCCCCGACGTTTCAATTCCCTTCCCAACAAAATACTCACATATTCCGTCAGATTATTCTGCACCAATTCGTGAAAATCCCCTTAATGCCCCCACTCCATCACAAAGACTTCCATATTGGATGACCAAAACATTACCTCAAGGCGAAACAAATCTTGTAAATGATCCAAGAGAAGTTTCTTCAGATACCTCTTTATCATTACCAGAAACACAATCCCTTCAACACCTTTAGTCACCAGTAAAACAACATCAACTTCATTTCCCACAAATTTTCCAAGTCAATTACGAGACAGATACCGTGAACTACAAGATACAACTAAACCTTTACGCTTAGATTGGAGCTCTTTTGTAGAACGCCTTTCATCATGTTCTACACCTCGATAGTAATATATTTCATATGTGGGCACTAAACATTACAATATAGACACGATAATCACAAAGACATTCAAGAACATAACATTCAAAACTTTCACAACAAAAATTAACTCTCCAATTCGGAATCACAGTAAAACTAAACATTTTAGTAGATCATCCATCATCATTGTCACCATCAGATATAACCGCTAAATTTTTACCCCCTCCATATACCACAACAGAACTTATATATAAATACGAAAGATAAAAAAGACAAAAAAGACCAAAGGTTAAATAAAATTTTATAATCTTTTTTCAGGACTATCTCAAACATTAATTTTTAATAAGTAAATCGATTAAAATTTTTTCTTATTTAGTATTCCTTGAGTCCATAAATCACCAAAACGCTTCCCAGCGAAGCTGACCACAAGATCTCCTTGTTACAAATTATGACTGTGAAGATCACCAACAGAAAACAATTGTATACGCAATTAATCAGGTCGCACAATGTGAATCTGAACGAGAAGAGATCGAATCACCAACTGACGGTAGTCGCTACACTTTACTCCAAAGCCCGAGCCACAACTCTAGCAGCTTGAAAAATCAAATGGAAATTCTCTAACAGGAAAAAACATTGTTAACCCTGAAAATTGTAAAAATAAACTCAAGCGTTTGAAAACAGTTACAGACAAAGATGAAAATCGTAAATTATTAAATTTCCAAGTTTTCCAGATTCTTGCTATCAAGCACAACTTGAACACCATCAACCAAAAAAAACAAGATAGTTCCAGATTACAAGAAATATCACTAATGAATAACACATATTTTGGCGCAGTCCACTATGATATTCACCTCGATTTGAAACTAAATTACACAAAAAGCAGAGTTTTTCAATAAATGTCACTTTTCGAATTAGAAACAATACATCATTTATGTGAGATAGGACGAACGCAAACACTACAATTTCTCGCTTTAGCAGTACTTAATATACCGTACGCAGGTTACCTCTTATCAGACAACTGCTCTAACTTCGTCGAGTACGAGGAAAACATTCTTTGGTAATACACCTGACCTAAAAAAGTATCACAACTGTATGCTTTTAAAGACAAAAGATGCTATCAACAAAAAATATATAACTATATTTTATAAAAACAAAGTACCTTTTGTAAATACATTATCACACGGAGCATAATTTTGGTATGCAGTTGTCCCATTTGGATCTGAAAGAAAGCCACAATGTTTTACAGCTTAACCCAAACAAAGATAAATATTAACTTCTATCTCCATACCCTACTTTATTGCCACCTTTAAAGAAAACCTCACCTGAAAGCATAGGTGCAATCGCTCGCAGCCCATATATAGATTTACAGTCAAAAAGCATATACTCCGAATCAGATATGAAACATCACAATAGAAATCAACAGTTTGAAGAACTTCTCATTAAAATGGATACAAACAAGAAACAATCAACCGATCAAAACCTACGATAACTTGCTGAACAGCAGGTTTTTCAGACATATACCGACGAGACCACATTGGATATTTTGAAAACATCAAAGACTATATAACCTAAAGGAGAAAAAAATCGCCCTTAAAATATTTCATCAACAATATTTTTAGTTTTTTAAATATTAAAAACGAACTCCTAGCCTTTTTTTGAAGGCCCTTCTATATCTTAGAAAGATTGACTATACTATACGCAATGTATAATTTTATAGGATTCCTCTCCTCTCACTAATTAAAGGAATTTATACCCAATGCGCAATACATACACAAGTCAATAGACAAGCTAGCATAGCAAGCATTTTATTCACAGTATTTTTTTAACCTCTTTTAACAAAACCCTTCTTGACGCACCAATTAGCGAATATGATAAAAACGTATCTTCAGAACCAAACATATATAGTACTCCACAAGGCAATACAAATACGACACCTAGAACACCATCACATTTACTTAGTTTACAAAAGAACCATCCCCTATCATTAGACCTACAAAGTTAAAGAAATACACTTTCGAACACCGAACGGATACTACATACTAGTAAGTTACAACGTAGCCCTATATCTCATATAGCTCTTCAAAAACCCACTATTGACGATACATACCATACGAACAAATTGTTGAACGGTTGCACATTTTATCTCTTGGTTCTCAAAACAATCATCTTTTTAGCCCACGATAAGCCGCCAAGTTGGATCCCTTAACCGTTCCCTTTCCTATCCATCTAGTCTCCAATTTTACCCCTATCCAGTTTTTCTTCTAACTCACAACTCATGGACTCAGATGATTCAAACCACACCGTTTTTATACAATTTCTAATTTTAATAACTCAGAAGTTGAAACTCGGCTCTGAACCTAATTTTAATAATTTTTCCCAGCCACCTTTTCAACCCATAACTCCCCCTACCCCTGTTGAAACATTTCTTTCCACATCCTCGCACACTGAAGTTCTACCTATCCTTTCCCCTTTTAAGTAATGCACCCGATGTACCCAGATCTATCAAAGACGACCAACTAGAGAACGACTTAGGTGATTTTGTTACTCACCTGCCACAAACTCGAAACACTAATAACTCAGTAACTATTCATCAACTAAACCACCCAGCTTCAACATCCGAAGTTTGATCACTTCGCGCTCACAATTAAATTCCTGAGACCGAAAGAAAGAGATATTAACTGTGCACATGAAGTTATGTTGACAACTAAACTAGCACACACTTACTTTTATTATAGATTCATCCAACGACACTATCTGCACAATTCACCCTCTCGTAATCCACATCATCGCTTCATGTTCATTAACTCTAAATACAACTTTCCTTACTTCTTAGACCCTACACACTTTGTTAAATCCACTAACTTACACGGCCTCCTCCGTAACTACGATTCTGGCCGTCAGATGTGTATCTTTTGCCCCTTAACTAACAATTTACCACACGAAGACTCCCGCCCCATCATCATCCCGCATGAATACAAACAACCATTCAAAATAGCCCTATTAGAGAATATCCATAACTTTAAAATTAACCATAAACTTTACGACCTCATACAAATTTCCAACCACCAAACTTCAGCTATCACCGAAGAAGTCAATATAACAGAGCGCTTCAATTTTTTTGGCCCCTGCTTTGCATTAAAAACGTAATTCGCATGCTTTTTAATCTTTTGATAACTTCCGACACTATTAACACTAACTTTCCCCATGGATTTTTCCCGACGCAGAATCTTCATCAGAATGAGTTTATATTCTTACTTACCCAAATGAATAAAAACACTCACGTTTTTACACATGTGTTTCACATTTTACTTTTAATTTTTACCAGTCTTTCATCTAAAAGAATAAAATAAAATCAAAAAGAAATGAAAATCAAACTCTATTTGAAATTTTCGATTAATCGAATTTAATTAAGTGACATAAACTACATCAGTGAAGTTAATTAACGTCGAAGCAATAAAATAATAGATATGCTGTATATTCAAAATCTGAAGAAGAAAATTATTAATGAATTAATTTCATGTTTATTTTTCTTCATTCGATTTGAATTTCCTCGAATCCCTCGACCACAATACACGCACTTTTTCCACAAAAATCGAGTTACTCACCCAAGTAGAAATGTTTATAGATTGAATTGCTATGTTCATAAACTATCTGATAACAGCGATAACACCTTCACGGGTTTTCAAAACTTTTACTTAACCCGGTTAGAAGGAATTATAAAAACGCTTAAAGTAATCAACAGGTTACTAATGCAACAAAACCAACCGCATTTATGAGAAACTCTCTTGGTACTCAACCTAGATTAAACCCAGAATAAAACTGGATGAATTGATCTACTGAAACCCGCTTTCAAGTTTTATCAAAATCACTTGAAACACAAAAATATCAAAAGAACCACACAAAACATAAAAGAACCAACGAAAAAAAAAGAGAAAAACACCTGATAAAAATAAAAAAAAAATTGAGCGAAAGAGAGACTCTGCGCAAAGAGACGGTAAAATTATACTCCTGCAACTGGCCTAACCCACCACTAAAGGCCGTCCTGGGCACCCGCGCTGCACCACGCTTAAGACACGAACTCCTATTTTTGATGAGAAAAGCTCTAGGGTGAGTGACTCTTTATAAAAGCCGAAAATATTAAAATACTTTTGCTAAAACAGCTAAAATCAAAAACTAAAACTAAAATTGATCTCACTAACAAGATGCAGAGATAAAATTACAATTTAAAAAGGTTTCTTTGAGCAAAAGAAACGAGCAACAAAGGGAGATGAAAACTCGATGAGATTTCAACTCTGGAATGAGAAAACTATAATCACAACTCTCAGAGGATTTAAAGTATGGAACGAACATCGCAGCAAAGGTACCCGTTGAACAAGAACAATGGCCAACTCGATGAACTCACGAATTTTATTCACTTGGCGCTTCACACAGAGAAGTTAAACCCCACCTCGCTTTTCGATGAATAGTTGAGATTGCACGTATTCTCGCTCTACTTAACGAAATCAACACATCATTGTACAAATCTGAAATCTTGACACGATCAGACAACACAATCTGGATACACGAAACCCACATCTGAAGTACGAGCAAATGTGCCCCTCTTTCTCTACGGAGACAACGACTCCACAACACGAGCAACTGTTTCTTTCTCCTTCTTCACGCAACCACTGCTTAAGAAGAATCTACTCCAAGAGTCAAAAAACTTCTGCATCCATCCTTCACAACAACAAAAATTACACTTAAAAATTTTCTAAAACCCGGATGGGTGGAACCAGTTCAAAACAAGTATTTACTTTAAGCTATTAATCATAATAATAATAATAATCATAATCATAATAGATGTGTAATAAACTATCTCTGTAAAATACTTAGAACTAACCAATCATGATCCATAACTAACACTTACAATAAATTATAAGATTGAAACTATTTATAGTTTCAGCCAGAACAGAATAAATTTAACTTAGTAAACAGTTGCTCTTCTCCAGAACAGTTTTGATATCTAATTTTGCAAAAACTAGTACACACTAGATAAAAAAGTAAGATTAAGAACGGTATTAGACAAAAAAGCTGCACGAATCTATCCGGCCCAAAATATAATGGCGTGACGAACAGACGGTGTTTTTTACCTGAATGTACTCCAATAGTGAGCCATCACGGACTTAAGCTTACAGCAATCAAATATCACAGCAATCGAATCGAGTAACTCGCCCAGGTAGAATTGATTAGTAAATAAGTTTCTAGTTTCACAAACTAACAAATAACAACTTTAACTTGCCTTTAAGATACGCTGCACTTTTTAAGGTGAGGTCTTGCCAGTAGGTCATAGCTTAAAAGAGAGCTCAGTATATGCACTCATGTCAACCTAAAATAATAACCTCCGGGTTAGGCCTCCGGGCTGGTTGACTAAAAAAAATATTGAAAATTTGCTCCTAAAAGCTAAAAAAAAAACAGACCGACAGCTCGAAAAATTGCATGATTTCTTTCTAAAATACTGTTTCATTTTTTAAAGTAGTCACGATTGAAGCAGTTTCGAATAACTTTTTCGATTCTGAACAAAATTTTTTTTAAAGAAACCAAATATCCACAAAAACTCGCCCTACCCAACAGTTCATTCTACTCATTTTTTTTAGTTGCTCGGCCAATTTATCAGTTATATTAAGCAGGTTCTAAGGACTTAAATAAGATACAAACTGAGAAGGAATATTTCCTAACTGAAATCGCAAACTTTATCTAGTACAACTTGATAATCTAGGAAGACTTTTGGTTAGGGGCGTTCAACAGTACTGAAGTACAACAGTGAAAAAGAAGGAAAACTTCAGCGCATTTTCTAAAAAGTGGGAAATTACTACTGACGCTACTTAACAAGAAAATTATTCCAATTTTGGCACCAAAATGTCTGCAACTGCAAATTAAACAATTACTTTGGCGCCAATACGTCTAAGTAGCAAATTTTCTCGATCAAATTTTTCAATTGTCATTTAAGGTTGCAAACGATCGCCGTTTAATGTTCGATTGTCGCTTTTAATATGTGTTGAATTTTGTTCAATTTTTCAGCACTCTCGAACAAAGGTTTCATTTTCGGCACTGTTGAACTAATTTTTTCGGCACTGTTGTACTTCGGCACTGGTGTACTGCCCCTTTTTGGTCTCAGGGCAAATTGATGTAATTAGCGTCTAGTAACGTATCAATATGTTAAAAAAGCTGCCTCAATTCAACTTGGATCAATTTCCGAGCTGGAATGAATGGTCGTTTACTCGTTAAAAGCACGAACAAATCGTTCGTGAGTGGCTCCAATTCGAGTGAAATTGCAACACTCGAATGCTCGTAGCATCATGAAAATTGATCGCATGTAATAGGTTTTAACACTTTTGAGCTCAAGACATCAACAATTTTAGATGACGTACAAATCCTTCATTAAAATATCAAATTAGGAAGTCGAAGTTTCTCTGAGAAAAAAAAACAATACCGATTTTTGTTCTTTTTTTCTCGAAAATTGATTTTTTTATAAAAAAAAGAACAGAGAAACAAAACTTCATTTTTTACTCAAAATTTAAGAACAGTGGGTTTGAACAATTCAAAACGTCTTTTTTGACAAACATTCATTTTGATTCCTTTAGAAAGAAACAGGAAAGCAGTCGATAAAAATCAAAAATTAAAAAATAATTCGAAAGTTTTATGTTGAAATATTTGCGACAAAGCCAATGCGGTCTTAGTTTTCAACTATACAAACATCTACAAACTTTGATCAACATTTTTTTGAAAACCATCTTATTGCGAACTTTTTTTACTATATATAATGAATTCAATTTGTAAAATAGTTTTTCATCAATTGTCGAAGAAAGTGACAGATGATTTGTTCTCGGGTTGATTTTTTTCTCAAAAATTTTTGACAATTTGATATGTTTTTCGGCGTTACTTTTTATGCATTGAAAAATAGCAATTTCTTCAGCTCAAGCTGAAGAAAAGTATTTTACCTTAGATTTTTTTTCACAAAACTTTGAGGATTTAAAATTGGCCAGTTTGGCAAACTTGGGATAAATGCTGTGTGTGAGCGGCGATTTATTCCGACTCATAAAACTTTTTTTTTGGAAATAAGGCTTGTTTTTTTTCTAAAATTTCTACATAAGCCAAAGCTATCATTTTTTTTAGAACAACCGAAGTTACACTTTTATGGCGTTTTCGTGCACACGTCAGGCTCTTTTTCAAATAACAGTTATTTTTTATGCTGAAATTTAAAAAAAGATATACGTTGGAGAAATTTGTTGATGTACATAAATTAGCTGTAAAGGTGTGGCATTACATTTTCAGTTTTTTTTTCCAGCGGCGGATCTAAGATTTGCCGGGAGTGGGCGGATTTTCAAATTTTTGTCAACCTTTCGGGGTTTTTTCAGTTCGACCATATTGATTTCCCGAGCTTTCTTAGATCACTAGAGAGACCCTAAAAACAGATCAAAAAAGGCGTACATACACATGTATATGTATATATGTATACAGCCTTGTGGTGTAGTGGAACAATTTAGGAAGCACACATGACTTCGCTTGATTGATTTTTTTTGCCGAAAAAAGTTCCTTGATATTTTTAAACACCAATTTTGGGAACGCTCAAACAATTCATATTTATTGTTAGCCAACCACAGCCAACAGCTGAAGTTCAAGTATTTTTTATGTCAACTACAGAGCATTGTTATTGCAACATTTCTATTCCCAATATAATTTTACCAGTCCTTACAAAAAGAAATAAGCGTTGTTATCTTTGTTTGCTAGTTAGTTTTTTTGTGGAACATATTCTTGAACCAGCCTGCTCAGTTTTGTGATCCTTCCTTTCAATTTATCAATTAATTGACGCTTATTTCAAGTGGACTTCTGCCCAAAAACTGATGTCTTCGACGTTGGATTCTAAGGCGGGACACAGCTCTGGAGTGCAACAATTACCACCCGATGACATTGAAAGCATCCCAAGTGTTTCTGTATCTGAATCTGAACAAACAGCCGAAAACAGACAACCTGAAAGTCAAATAGTCCCATCGAAACAACGAAAACTGATAAGAAATCTGAAGCTATTTCGGGGCTTGTGTGTTATTGCCTCGGTGTACTTCTTAACTATAGTGGCTATTCACACTGTGACGAAGACCTGGATTGATTTAAATGCGAACTTTGAAGAATATAAGAAATACCGAGATGCGAAAAACTACTTGAATGAATTTTGAAACAGCATGATTGATATTAGAATGGCGTAAAACTTCAAAATAAAAAAAGTAAATTGACAAAAATTTTTTGTACACCAAGTGTTCACTTTTTTCCTTTAAAGTTTGTACCATGCACTCAGGCATCAGAAGCGTGCCCAGGGTGAAGGTAACCGCCTTAATCCCCTCTCGATTCTGGTTCTTCGCATTGGAGTTCCATGGATAAAAATCGATTATAATTGAGTGTCATTGCCTGAGTTTACAAAACGAAAAAAAAATCGATCATAAAAAGTTAAAAATTGATTATCTTTTTTCTAACTTTCGAGGCAACAAAATACATTTTTAATACACTATAGTCTTTTTTTTCATTTTTATGGACACTGACAGTAAAACTCAATTATAATAGAATTTTTCCACTTTTTTGAGATGCGAGTTTTTAATGCACATAAAGTCTTTTTGTTCCGACTTTCGATACGAAAGTAACGGAATATTTGTGCTCGGGTGGGTTTTTTTTTCTTCAGACAAATTTCGACTTTTTAACTAGCCATTTTTGACGGAATTTTTTATTATCATTCAAAAGGTTTTGTTGTCCTGAGCTTAAATTTGAAAAGATATTTCACCTGTGATCATTTTTCGTAAAGTAATGAGGGTTTAAAGATTGCCATTTTGGCCATTTTGACCAATTTGGGACAATTAACGCGCAATATAATTCGCGCTATTAACGCGTAAGCGGAGATTTAATCCGTCTTATAAATCGTTCCAAATTGGTTGAACGAAGCTTATTTGCCATAACTGATTTGTTACAAGGAACAAAATCTATCTTTTTGTACTTTATGTGGCGTGTGGGGAGATGATTTTCATAAAAAAATTTCAAATTAAAAAAAAAAAAATTCATTTTATTTTATTTCATTTCCTTTTTTTTTGTATTACTGCTGCTCAATAAACCTTAAAAGGCAGTCGGAACATTCAGGGCTTCGCCCTGATACGAGCAGTCTTGTCTACATTTTAAATCTAAGTTGGTTACTTGTTGTTTTTTTTATTATTTGTTAATTTATTTTTTTTTGCGCAATTTTGATATTTTTGTTAATTTTTTATGTTGCTCAATCGCTGAGTTTTGTTCTTTTCAACCATTGCCCCTTTACACCCGCTATCCCCCACCTGAACCAACCCCGCCCCCAACTGAACCAACCCCCCTCCCTCACATGAACTCCAACCAAACCAAACCCCCACGTCCACCCTAGCTGAGCCGGATCAAGTGGGGGGAGGGTTGGTTCAGGTGCGCGGGGATGGTTCAGGTGGGGAGGTAATGTCTCAGGTAGTCAGGTGGGGCGGGGGAGGGGTGTGGATGGTTAAGGTGTGGGGCGGATGGGCCAAGAGGCAAATGTTAGGGGGGGGGGCTTCAAGATTTTTTTTAGAAATGGACTCATTCTGCAAAAAAGTTTCCGCATTATTGGTTGGATAAGTGCAGAAACTCTTACAAACTTTTGCACGACACAAACAAAAAAGTGGAAAAAATCTTTTTTCAATATTATATAATCCAATATATTGGATTTCAAATGAAATATAATTGCATTAAAATTTTGCGAAAAAATATATTTAAACCCATTTTTTGTCCAATTTTGTTGTCTGAGCTTAATATGGGAGTCGATTATATTGACAATATTTTAAACCACGAAAATCCACTATTATCTTTTTTTTCACTTTTTTCTTATAAGTGGACCCCCCTTTGGTATAACCTTACAACATCCATTTTTGGCTGACCAATCGCAAAACTTTTCCAAAACCGCCTGCGGCGCCAATACAACCAAATTTGAGAGAAAAGCGCGCATCAAAAAAACCTTTTCAAAAAATTTTGATTAATGTCAAATTTTAAAAAAAAAAATGTTCAAAAAAACATTTTTAATCGGTTTATTTTAGCGGTGCAGAAACCTTTTGTCAACAGACGGTCCTTAAAGTATTTTCTGAGAGCTCGGAAAATCAAAGTGTTTGACCCAAAAAATCATAAATTATTAATAATTGAAAAAAAACTGAGTTTATATTTCGGAACATGCATCTTTTTGACATGCAATTATTGACATTGGATAATATTCAGTGCAAAAAAAAGATATTTGACTCTGTTGTTGACACAACTAACGCTGCATTCTGCTATACAAAACGTGCAAAAAATGATGGCGCGTTTTACGAGTCGAATTACAGCAAATGCACAAGAACGATCTCATTAGAGTTTAGCAAAATTGTGGCACACTATATCTGCATTATTCTAGAAAGCCATTTTTTGTTTATCTTCTATGAAGTTGCGGTAAATTTTTTTTTTTGAAATACCGGCCACCTCGATTTTTTTAATCTATTATGTTATATTATCCTTGTTTTGGTTATGAGAAAATTTTTTAATGAAAACACTCGAAAACGCGTTTTTATGAATCATCTTTTTTTTTCACAGTTACTTCAGATAAGTCTAAATTGAAAAGTTTATATTCTTTTCTGTATATCTGTTGTAACATAAGACAAAAAGTTTTGAGGACAAAAATTGATGAAAATCTTTGCCAGAATCTTCATGATATGATTTGTTTCTACAAAATTACGACACAGAGTTGTATCCTTAAAACTGTCATTTTGCTTTATTCAAAACAAGCAATTTAAAAGCAGTTGGCGTTTCTTATATTGATTGAACTTGTTTTGTATGCCCAATAATGAATGGACAGACTGACACGTTTTGAGCTAATATTTTGTTCTGAATTCAGCTAAAAGTTTTTATTAAAAACGTTGACAAAAACTTTTTAGCCATTTTTGTCCTCATCAATTTTGTCTTTAGTTATCCCATTTTTTTTAAGAATTGATTTTAAAGTTTTTAAAATGTGTAAAAAAAACGATCGAACCTAATACAAAGTGTCATCAGATTTCGGCAAACGTTTGATCTCTGCTACACAAACAATAGCGTAGTAACTCTGATGTCAGTGGCAAAAAAAGGACTTACAAAAAAGTATCACATCCAAGTTTCGGCTTATTTAATCAATTATAACTGATTTCATTCATTTGTGCAACACTAATTGAATATATTTTAGTTGATCATAAGCTCCTATTTTGCCGGAAAATTTCTGATATTGGATTTTGGTATTGCTGTCAATAACAAAATCTCTAGACGTGAGATGTCTTGTCATCTTTTGGTTCATCAGAAAAATGTTTCAGATTCAAGATAGAAGACAAAATGGGCCAATAAAACGAAATATTGGCTCAAAAGAAAACGCGTCCAACGAAAGTAAACTTGAAGCAAAAAATGGGCCGCGTTTCAGAACAAACAAATTAAAAATGGAACTAAAATAATGAAATTTATTTAATCATAGTCAATATAAAATAACAAACAATGGATGGGAAACTATTCGTTTATGCTTCAAAACAATGATATAGAATTAAAGGTTAGAACCAATCTTTGATTGGTTATTGTTCCGACTTTCGATACGAAAGTAACGGAATACTTGTGCTCGGGGTGGGTTTTTTTTTTCTTCAGACAAATTTCGACTTTTTAACTAGCCATTTTTCACGGAGTTTTTTTGTATCATTCAAAAGGTATTGTTGTCCTGAGCTTAAATTTGAAAAGATATTTCACCTGTGATTATTTTTCGTAAAAGTATGAGGGTTTAAAGATTGCCATTTTGGCCATTTTGACCAATTTGGGACAATTAACGCGCGATATAATTCACGCTATTAACGCGTAAGCGGAGATTTAATCCGTCATATAAATCGTTCCAAATTGGTTGAACGAAGCTTATTTGCCATAATTGATTTGTTACAAGGAACGAAATCTATTCTTTTGTACTTTATATGGCGTGTGGGGGGATGATTTTCATTGAATAAATTTCAAATTTTAGAAAAAAAATTTTCATTTTATGGCAAATGGTTTTCATTAAATTTTTAAAAGTTATTACTGCTCCATAAACCTCAAAAGGCAGTCGAACATTCAGGAATTCGCACTGATACGAGCAGTCTTGTAATAGTTTTCCCCTCAATTTCAGAAAGATGGAACTCAAAGCTAATTAAATTGGCTACCAATTCTTCAAAAAGGATGCGTGCTGCTTCTAAAACACCCTGTTGGTATTCAACACCAAAAATTTCAAATGCTCTTGAAAGGTCTGATTATTGTCTCCATGCGTTCAAGTCTATAGATATAATTTACTTTCCACAAATTTGAAGGTCATTTTTGTTTATTTTTGCGGTTTTAAAAATGGACAATTCGGTCAACTTGGACTCATTTCTGCGCGCTTTGAAGTGTTTTAATATGGGTTCCATGACTATCTACCAAATTCTAAATCACCCTATGCCATTTACCTTACACCAGTTATCCTATATTCCACTCTGCTCTATGCCAAACTACCCTATGCCAAATTACCTTATGTTCTATTAATAGTTCAGCTGGTCAGAGATAACTGAGCTGACTATCTCGTTTTAAGGTGGCCGGATAGTCGGCTTTACTCTTGGTGTAAAGCCCTACCCAGTAGCAGATATAGGGGGGGGGGGGAGCTACTCCCTCCTCTCTAAGCCCCTGAGGGATTCGATCCCCTCCCGAACGACGCGATTTTTTGGTCGAAATTTGCCAAAAGGTGCCTAAAAACGCCTTTTTTTGGCCTTTTTTCAAAAATTTGCCTGCGGCCCAGAAAATTTGGTCAAAATAGTGTCTTTATAGTGGTTTTCAGAGAGCTCAGAAACTCAATTTAGTCGACCATAAAAAAAGGTCCACAAAATTTTCAAATTTTTTTTTGAAATTCCGCCCCCCCCCCTCGAGAAGTTCCTAGATCCGCGCCTGGTCCTACCCTCGGCAGGCAAGCTCGCAACACGTTGGCGCGACTGCGGCTATCACACTTTTGCTGTTGTCATTTGACTTAATTTAGGCGTAAGGTAGATTGGCTCAGGGTAGATTGGCATAGGGTAAAAAGGAATATGGTAAATTGGAATAGGGTAAGTTGTCCTGCTACCTTAATGTGGTGCTCATCGGTTAAACGGAAATTTTCTAAGCGCGACGAGTGTTTTTGTTCGCAAAACTAGTTGCTATTATAAATTCTTCACAAGAATCAGATTGTAACACTTTTTTCTCATTGGCTGCAGGTGCCCGGGTTGACAAAAAATGCTTATCACACTATTCCATACTATTTCATAGACCAAAAAAAAATTACTATGAAAATAGCATGATAAGCATTTTTTCCATAATTTGAAATATTATTATAGGCATTTTTTCTATACTATGAAAGTTTAGTAACATTTTTTTCCCTAAAAGAAAGTTTTGTGCACAAATTTATATTTGAGCACAAAAAACAAAAGCAAGTTTGCAACCAAAAAAGGGATTTAAAATTTTTAACCTCAAATTTGTGTTTTTGATTATGAAAAAATGCATATCATACAATTTTCATATATGAAATTTATATGATAAGCTTTTTTTTGACTAAAAAAATCATGTTTTTATTGAGCAGAAAGATTCAAAAGATAGAAATAGAACAGAAGTATTTCTCTAATTAATACAGTTTTTAAATTTTGCTTGAAAATTGTATGATAAGCAACTTTTCAATAGTCGCCATATATGAAATTGTATGATAAGCATTTTTCTTTTATGGACGTCAACCCGGTTGGCAGAAAAAAAACAAAGTTATAAAACTCGAAAGTTTTAGCGCCATTGAAATTTGTTGACCCAAAATTGTCTGGGAAAATTAATTTAAAAAAAGTGTCGAGAATCACTCATTGTTTCAGAGTTCTGTTTTCATGCAAGCAGTCTTGTTCAACATCGTATTGAGAGTGACTTTGAGATAGAGCAAATCAAGACTGTTGACCTTGTTACCGGGGCTAAAACTTAAAGCATTAATGAACCTGGACATAAACAACAAAAAAAAACAGGAGGAAAGAACTCTTGTGATGAAATTTTAGGCCTCAAATTTAATTTTTTTGGCCCGGCTCATTTTTTATGTAATTTTTATTTTAATTGGTTGATCGAATAGATCTAACAAAATGATGATTTCCTGTATAGTCGCTTGCATGGGTATTATCATGTATCATGGCTGGCTAGCAAAATTGATCGACGCCTGCTTACCGAACGCGAGATAAACTTAGGTTTTGCCTCAATGAAGGTGGTATAAATTTAACTTTGCCTCAACGAGCGCTGGATCAAAATTGCACAAGACAATAAAAGTTGATTATTTTTATTGTTTGACTTTCCGGGGGCGCTTACTTAGGTACTATCGGGATTGTTGAGAAGATCTCGCATATAAGCTGTCTAAGTTTTCAGCTTTCCAGTTGTGTCAGGGGTGTGTCCGGCTACAAATTTTGCACCATTGGGAAGAACAGAAGCTGCTCACTATTCGAGTCGAATCATGACACCAAATCTGTGTTCGCCAAAGCTGATATTAGTTTCTGAAAAGTCTCAAGCTGAAAATATCTCCTCTATTTCATAGTTTCAGTTCCATTTTACGGGCTATTTGTATCTTTATGAATAGTAATGAAACGTGCGAAACTTATTAAAATGGCTATGACATAAATTGAAGTTTCTACAAGCAGGCTTCATAAAACAGGTTTATTTAAATTGAAACCGTCCAAAAGTATAAACTCCCCCATAAATCCTTTCCACGAGATTTCGAAAACTTTAATTGAATTACTTGCAATCAAACAAATATAACTTTGGTCTCAGTTGATATTGCTTATTTAGTAGTTCCTGTTAAAACTTGTACGCAGAGCACAAACTATTTGCCAGGAAAAATAAACTTGCCTTTTCGACAATATTTTGCCAGCTTTTACTTGTTAACATGTCGTCTGACGGAAAAAACAAAACGTCGCTGGAGAAAATCAAAGAAAACGTTTTAAATTCAAGCACTCGTAATGTTTCTTTTTTGCTCATTTAATTTAGAAATAAAAATTTGTATTCTTTTCATTATATTAAACAGGAAACGAAGTTGAATTTATCGCAAAAGTTTTTTCGAAAATTGCCGGCAAGCTCTTTTTTTGTTCTAAATCGTCGATTACACTAGCCCGGGTTGACCTCCATAGACCAAAAAAGCTAATCAACAATTCTACATTTTGCTAAAGTGGTGTCGTCGAACTTTCAAAAAACTTTTCTCTTATATTGGCATAAAATTCGGTGTATTGTACTACATAAAAAAGAAAAACTTCTTGTCAAAAAATGCTAATCATACAATTTCTAAATATGGAAAAAGTATAAGTAGCCCTTTTTTGATGGCGACGACAAAAGTATTTTTGAAATTGCCCCCAAAAATTTTTTGTGTTTTTTTTCAACCGCACAACCGCAAATTGATTTTCGTACTCAAACAAACATTTTTTGGAATGAGTCATTTGTGTTCGGTTACGAACACAACCAAAAAATTTTGAGAAATTAAAATGTAAAAAATCAATATTTTTGATTTATGGAAAAATGCTAGCCATACAATTTCCATATATGAAAAAATACTAATCATAGACCTTTCATGCAATTTTTTGTTCTTATGGAATTGCATGAAAAGCATTGATTAGCATTTTTCCATATATAAAAATTGTATGACAAGCATTTTTCGTCAAACCGGGAGGACGCAACCTTTTTCACCTGATGTTTTTGCGCGTTTTGCAGAAAATTTTTTTTGAAAAATTATACGTTTCGTATTTTTTGCATTTTTTGTCCAGTGGTTTGTACTCGTCTTAGGTCTTTTTGCGTCCCTTTCCCCCACTTAAAACATGTATCAATTGTGTGGTGTAACGATGGCCCACTTAGCTCCCATGCCTTTTTGTAGCAATCGGACAATGTGAACAAAATTCGCAGGAAGGGTGGGGGAATTTTTCTTACTTTGTATAAATTTGGTTGGAGCATTTCAATTGAGTACGCACTTGTTTGAATTTGAACTGGAAATCAAGGAGCAAACTAAAACAGATGCACACGATCTAATGGAAGAAGTTGAAGAAGGTGAGCTCAGTGAACTTGAAAATCAGGAAGTTGCTGTCAATCAAAAAAGGAAACCGAGAAAACGTCAAAGTCATGTTCACACTTCGAAAATTGACGAAAACAGAGGCTGGAAAGGTACAAGTTTGATAGTTGGGTTCCTAAGATTTAGATAAGGTCCTTGTAATAAAGTCTTAAGGTACCGAGCTAAAAAAAAACACTTTTTGATTTCTTTATTTCGCCTCTTTGATGCTGTTCGGGGCGTCTTGCTTCTTAACTTGATTTTTCCGAGGCGCGATTATCGGTGATAGGTCGTTAAGTTGTTGTATCAGTAACTGAAAACGAGTTGCTCAGATCAAAAAATGCTTAACCAATCCATCATTCGAAAACGTTGTCACACGAGTTAAAACCATCCGATTTTATGACTCCGATGTTATGAAGGACTCTGAATTAGCGTGACGGGTGCTATGAAAATCATAGGTTTAAAGTTAATAGTTTGAAAATTTAGCTGCGTTTTTTTCGGTCTGCCAATTTTTTTTTTTTTGCTCTGCTAAATTTTTCTGTATCATGGCCGGTTTTTAGAAGCAAGGTGATCTTTTTTCGGCGCTTACTCCGACCTCTAAATTATTATATATTAGCGCCGAATGCGCTTTTGAAAATTTTTTAGGGTTGGCTAGTTAGAAATGGGTGTCTTATAGTTAGGTATCTTGGAATAACTTGGCAACCAGAACAGACGAGAGAAGCTGAGCTACCGCGTGCCTGGTATATTACTGAAGCTTCGGTTAACTGACCGCATTCTCATTCAACTATCAAACTTGTACCTTTCAAAAGTCTTCAGAGGAATTTTGGTCACTTTGAGTTTGTTCGCACTCGTCCTCTTTGCGATCGGATTACTTATCAAAACAAGCATTGAACTAAACGACAGAAGCGGAAAACTTAAGATGAACCATGAAGAAACGGAGAGTAGTATGCAGATTGCTTTCGAAAACAGCATCAGCATCAGCAACAAGAAAACTAACCAATCTGATGTTTCTTTACTTTAGAACAATATTTTTGATGTGTCTGAAGAATAAATAAATTTTAATTTTTTTGAAAACAGTGTGAGCAGTATACTTATTCAGACCAACAATCAATTTCAGATCAATTTCAGATCACAAAAAGTGACGAAATATTTGCGCATGAACTTGTTTTTTTTTTCTCCAGACTACTTTTGCCTTTCTGAATATCAATTTTTAAAAAAAAAATCATTTGTTAGGTAATGTTGCCCTGAGCTCAAATTAGCAAAATATTTTACTTTCAATTTGTTTTTTGTCACGTTATTGGAATTTACAGATTGCAATTTGCCCTGTGCTGAATGCAAATTGGTTTCTTTTTCACTGTTACGACTTTTCAACAATAAAAGTTTTCTTTTTAATTGTTCCTACTTTCGAAGATTTTTTCTAGAGACAGATTTTGAGTTTTTAACTAGCCATTTTTGACGAATGTTTTTTTATATCATCCAAAAAATATTGTTACATAGGGCTAAAATTTCACAAAGTGCTTCACCATGGTTTATGGTGGTTTAAAGAAAGTCAAAGTGGGATAATGAACGCCACCATATTTAGTGCTAAAAACACGTAAGTGGAGATTTATTGGTGCATATACAAAATAGTCCACTACAAAATAGTCCGAAAAATCATCTAACGGAGGAAAAAACAGTCCAATACAAAACAGTCCGGCTCTAAATTTCGTATTAATACCTGCCTTCTGTTGGCAAGCTCGCAACACATTGGCGCGACTGCGGCGGTCACTATTTTGTTCAATAGATTTGTAAAACGAAGGACAATTCTCGGCTTGCCGGCTTGTTAAAACAATTATCAATTAGGACTGTTTTTCTGACTGTTTTTTAGTTCATTTTCATACTTTTCCGGACTCTTTTGTATTGGAGTGTTTTGTATGGCACTGTTTTGTAGAGACACGGATTTATTCAGTCCTATAAATCATTTCAAGTTAATGAGAGGCATGCTACTTGGTCTTTTTAATACTTGATATATGCGAAGTATATCACTTTGCATTTTAGATGCGTGTGGATGGTTGTTTTTAAAAATCAAAAAAAAACTTTTAGTTCAGTGTTTTTTAAAAAAAACACTACTTCATAGACCCTAAAAAGCAATCGGAGCATTCAAAATTTTGCCCTGATGCTAGCAGGATTGTTTGTTTTGTTCGTAATAAACTCTGGTCACTCAAATTAGACTCTTTCAATCATTTATCAAGTATCACCGGAATGCTTTGATCCCTCACAATGAAATAGTTTTTAACAGGCATTTTCATTTTGTGACTTGATCTGAAAAAGTAATGTTTCAAATCTTGTAACGAGCAAATGCAGCTAGAACAAGTCTGATTGTTCCGACTTTCGTAACGAATGTAACGGAATATTTGTGCTCGGGGTCCGTTTTTTTTTCTTCAGACAAACTTCGACTTTTTAACCAGCCATTTTGACGGAATTTTTTTATATCATTCGAAAGCTATTGTTGTTGTGAGCTTAAATTTGAAAAGATATTTTTTCTTTGATCCTTTTTGTAAAGTTATGGGGGTTTAACGGTTGCCATTTTGACCATTTTGGGACAATTAACGCGCGATATTTTTCGCGCCAACAACGCGTAAGCGTAGAATTAATCCGTCTTATTAATCCGTAAGCGTAGAATTAATCCGAATAAATCGTTCTAAATTGGTTGAAGGAAGTTTATTTGCCTGAATTGATTTGTTAATGGAGCAAAATCTATTACTTTGTTCTTAATATGACGTGTGGGGGATGTTTTTACAAAAAATTACGATTTTTTTTTCAAAGTTTTTAAATTTTATTTTATTAAATTTAAATTTTTCATGTTATTGCTGCCCTTTAGACCTTAAAAGGCAGTCGAAACATTCAGGGCTCGCCCTGATATGAGCAGTCTTGTTAAATTTGTTTTTGTAAAGCTGATGATTTCGCTTAAAAGTGAAGTTTTTAATCGATTAAGCATAAAATAACGATACTTAACCGTTTGCTAGAATCGTTCAGAAATATTAGCCATGAACCGCCAGATCTTTTAGTATCTTAACCAATTAGAGTAAGTAACAAGTTTACAGCAATGAATAATAAAGACTTGAATTGCCAAATGAGAGTGTATAAATTTTTGTTAGCGTAAGTTATATTATTGTAACTGTTTATAATTTCAAACAAGGATAGTCGGTTAATGTGCAAGTAGCAACGAATATTCCGGCCACAGTTTTACAAAATTACAAAGAAAAGCTTTTACAAACCTGTGTCGTTTTTTTCTGCATTTGCAAAAAAAGATCTGATCGAAAAATTAGAACTTGGTATATTTAATAAGCATAGTTGAAAAGGTCAATTCCAAAACAGTTTATGACAAAGTGACTACAAAATGAAAACAAAATGTTTGAAAAATTGTCAAAAAAGTTTCAAATATTTTTGCAGAAATTTTTTGAGTTTTTAAGCTTTTGGTTCCCAAAATTCTGCTGAAAAACTCCAAAAATTACCTTTAGTTGAGTAAAACGGCTTTAAATTAGCTTTAAATGAGCTATTGTAAGCCTACACGGTCTATTTATTGGCTCGAAATTATACCGAAAACCAAAAATTTCGTACCCCTTTTTCTTGACAGTGAATTTTTTTTTTTTAATATCGTTCGTACCACGATTGACAGGTCTTTAAAATAATATATTAGTGGACCCATCCGATGATTATTTGTGATACCTGATTTTGCGTGGAAAAAAAAACTAAAACACAACCAAAAACAAAGGTCCTCCAAAATTGGAAAACCAAATGAAAAAGCTCACCTTAAATTACACTCGAATTGATTCCAGGAGATTTTTTGTATGTTGTTATCGATGAATTTTTACTACAAGAAAATTAAAACGACATTATTTATAACAAAACATTTGTTCTCAAGCCAAAAGTTTATGGCATACATCCTATAAATTATACATACAAGGTTTTTGTTCCAAATTTGAAAATGGAGAGGAACTTTGTATTCTTGTGTGTTTTAGTTTTTTCTATTTTTTCTTCCTCTTTTTGTTTTCCATGCAAAATAAGTTATCACAAGTAATCATCGTACTGGTTGAATGATATATCATATTAAAACCCTGACACTTGTGATTCTAGAAAAACCTGTTCGGGCGAATAAAGCGAGCGAGCAGTCTAATTTTAATTGCTCCAAACCTTACAATAGCTTAATTTAAAACATAGAAATTTAGTTTACTCGAGAAACATTGGTTCACTTTGAGTGTTCTAGTGCCTTTGTGGAATCAAAATTTTCAAAAATGTGAAAAACTGCAAAAATTGAAAAAATTGTTGAATTCTTTTTTTTCGTTTTTTCAAGTAATTTTTCTACAAAATTGTTTTTCAAGTTGCTTTTTGTTCCGACTTTCAAAAAAACGGAAAATTTATGCTCGGTGTGTTTTTTTTCAGTCAATTTTTGTCGATCAAAATAATAGTTTTCAACAAAAACTTTTTATAAATCATCGAAGATATTGACTTCCCGAGTTCAAATGTAATAAGACAATTTATCTTTGATTGTTTTTTGTAAAGTTCTGGGAGTTTATAAGCAATGCCAAGAGCACAACTCGAATTATTTATTCATGGCGAATTATCCAGCACAACAAACTCGTTTCAAATTGAATTGAGGCTAGCTAATTGGTCGTATTAATTTCGTACGACTCAAAATGTGACTTTTGATTTTGTTCAAAATTTATAGGTTTTTTCAATATTTTTTTTCACAAAAATTATTCGATTTGAATTAAGGGCAGTCGGAACCTTCAGGTCTTTAACTGTCGAATATTCCTAATCTTTTTTGTTCAGCTCATTTTTTTGCAAAAAAATTACTACTACGATGGCCTAATTTTGTACCGGGATTGTTTTTGATAGAGGGCCGGTTCTTTGGTTCCACTTTTCACTCTTATTCAATAAATGCGCCTAAATTTTATTCAAACTGCCTACTTTTAATTCAAACTGCTCTAATTTTATATTTTCTTGCAGAAAAAAAATCAATTTGGTTCCGCGGCAGAGAAATTTTTTTCTCAAGCAAAGTGGACTTAATGGGGGGGGGGGGGGGGGGGAATTTACATTACGAGTCTAAGCTGTGTATTTTGTGAATTGAAAACGGATTCCGCATAAAAATTACGATCTTTTTGTAATTACTTTGTTCATTCGTTTTCTTAAATTTTTCTGACAAAAATTCAATATGTTCAAATAATTGTCTCTAAATCCAGGGACATACAGACACAAAACCAGTGCACAGTTTGGCCTCGTAATGACCCAATATACTCACCCAGTGTATTAACACAAAGTCTAAGCTTCATCGCCAGTGGGCTTTCTGTATAATGGAAGCCATTTTTTGCTTAGAAATTTCATGAAAAAAACCAGATGCTCGTCAATTGATGCCCGATATTTTTTTCAGTCTTCGATATTTGTAGCTGAATAATCAAGCACTGTCAAATGAAACTTTGTGCTGAAAAAAAAATTTAATAGCAATTCAACTAAACTCAACAAATTAAAGATTAAATTTCCTTGCTATAGAAAATCTCTGATCATCAATTTTCAAAGAGCACGAAGAAAAAGTTTTATTTCAACTTAACAACTGGTTTTTGATTTTTCTCATTTTTCTTTTTTTTTTCTTCGAGTAAGCCAGAGCCAGCGCAAGAAAGGAACTTAGAACATGTAAACAAATGAGCAACTTGAAAAAAATCAAACAAGACCGCTCGTAACAGGACGAAACCTTGAATGCTCCGACTGCTTTTTAAGAAAGCAGTGAAACATGAAAAAATTAAATGTAAAAAAAATTTGAAAGAATTTTTTTAAATTGATTTTTTTTGTGAGAATCATCCGACCAAAAGCCATATAAAGTACAGAATGATACTTTTCGCTCCATGTAACAAAACAATTATTGCAAATAAGATTCCTTCAAATTGTTAAAACCCCATAGATTTACAAAAAACAATCAAAGATGAAATAATTGTTCAGATTTAAGCTCAGCACAACAATACCTTTTGAATGATAAAAAAAAATCCGTCAAAAATGATGGGATAAAAAATCGAAATTGAAGAAAAATCACACCGAGCACAAATAATCAATATCCTGCTTCCAAAGTCAGGTTAGTATGTTTATTCGAGGTATCCAAGCGGAAGGAAAAAAATGCCCAGCACAGAATTTCCAATTAATAGTCAAAAAGATCACAGATTTGGCAAACTTAGTTTTTCAATGCAAGCCTCAAATACAGTGCTGATTTAATTCATCCGGAAAAATGAAAGAAACTTGAAAAGCAAAAAATCTTAAAGTCCTAGGAGCACGCAAAAGCTCCAAATAAATACATATGGATTTTTTTTGCATTCCTACTGATTGGCTTTATCCCAGTAAACTTCGTCAAAACCTTGAAACGATTTGTCCCCCTAAGGCAAAAAAGAGCTAATATTTCGTCGTTTTTTCCCTTGCTTCAGAAAAATTCACTCATAACTATGTATCGACTGTTCACTGTACTCAAAATCAGTTTTATTGTGCTGGGCATAAGTTTCGACTCTGCCCGACTTATGTTTCGACTATCAACTAATTTACCTACTTTGAAAGTAAAAGTATAGCTTTTTTTCAAATTAAGTTTTTTTTGAAATGCAATAAAATTATTTCTGAGCCTTTTTTTGTTAATTGTTTTAATTAAAAGACACTAAAATGGATGATTTTGAAAAATCAATTGAAAAAAATTCTTCATACTGCAACTTGTTTTTCATACTTCAAGATTGCTTAGGTCTCAAAATTTAAATCCCCTCCTGAAGTTTCAATATTATGGTATTTAAGTATTCTCAACTGCAACTAGTTAAAAATCAAAAACAAATTAGCAACGTGAAAAAAATTAAAACATCAGAAAAAAAAAACATCTAACATCATGAAATCATAAAGTCTTAGGAGCACGCAAAGGCGCCAGCTGAAAACATACTCAAGTTTCTTGCATTCATTTGATTGGCCTTACCCTTGTTGTTTTTGCCCATACCTTGTTATGATTTGGCCCTCTGTTGCAAAAAATGGAAATACGTAGTCCATTTTTCCCCTGTCAGGGAAAATTTCACTTGTAACTATGTATCGACTGTTCACTGTTCTCATAGTTACTTTTCGATGTGCTGGGCCTAAAATTCGACTGTGCTTGACTTATGTTTCCAACTAATCAATTAATATCAAATAATTAACCTAATTTGAAAGTAAAGATATACTTTATGAATTTTCAAACCATTTTTCATGGCAATGCGATTCAATTACTAAACAGCCAATTTATTTTGCTGAAAAAGCATTTGGAAAAATTAAGAATTTTTTTTATTTCAAGAACCCTTAAGTTACAGGCAGCTCCTGGAACTTCCAGGTTGTGATCATTAGTTACCCTCCACTGTAACTTATTTAATATCCAAAAAAAATTAGCAACTTGAACTAAAACAAAAAATCAGAAAAATTATCAAACATAATAAAATCAGAAAATCAAAAAATCTTAAGAGCACGCGAAAGCGGCAGCTGAATATATCTTGAATATTTTGCCTTCCCAATTATCAAATATTAGTTTTTATCAAATCCTTGCAACGATTTGGCCTCTTTTGCAAAAAGGAGGCGAATACTTAATTGATATTTACATTTGCCTGTAAAAGTTTCACTTATAACTACCCAACGACTGTTCACTGTTCTCAAAATCAGTTTTAATGTGCTCGTCCTAAGTTTCGACTGTGCTGGACCTATATTTTGACAATTGACAAATTTGCCTAAATTAAAATTCTGGGAATAATATAGTTTTTTAAAATACGTTTTCCTGGTGATGCAATAAAAGTAATATAGAGCCAATTTATTTTGTTTATTATTTACGGAAAACAAACATTAAAGTTGATGATTTTGAGAAAATTTTTGAAAAGAACACTAAAAACATACTTCAAAAACCTTCAGACATTGCGATTTCCAGCCCCTCTAGAAGTTTCCAGATTGTGGTAATTAAGTATCCTCAACTGCAACTAAATAAATATTCAAAACAATTTAACATCTTCAACAAAATCAAAACATCAAAAAATAACATATAACATCATGAAACCATTAAATATTAGGAGCACGCGAAAGCGCTAGCTTATAATAAACTCAATTTGTGGTTTTCAGATTGATTGACCTTATCCATGTTGTTTTCATCCAAACCTTTTAATGATTTGGCCCCGAATTGCAAAAAGGGAAATAAATAGTCCATTTTTCACCACTGTCTGTGAACATTTTATTTATAGCTTTATATCGACTGTTCACTGTTCTCAAAATAACACCCCTTCTGATCAGATTTATCTCAGTAGTTTTCATCAAATCCTTGTAACGATTTCACCCCTATTGCAAAAGGGAGGCAAATAGATCTTTTTATATTTTCCCCTGGCTGTGAAATTCTCACTAATAACTATATATCTACTGTTCCTTGTTCTCAACAAAATTCAATGTACTGGGCCTAAGTTTTGATTGTGTTCGACCTATATTTTGACTATCCATTAAAACGGTTTAGGTAAAAGTCTAATTTATAGAATTGGGTTTAAGTTTTCATGATGATGCAATAAAACTATTAGAAAATCAATTTCTTTTGTTGATTGTTCTACAGAAAATTGGTAAGTGGGACAATTTTGAATAAAGCAATTGAAAAATTTATAAAATTTCTTTTATGTTCCAAGAACTTTTAGGTCACAAAATTTTAAGCTCCTTCTGAAATTCAGTATCCTCAACTGCAACTGATTAAGTATCCAAGACAATTCAGTGAATTGAACCAGAGTCAATACGATAGAAAAATTATCTAACTTCATTATCATTATCTAAATTATCTAAAATCATGAATCATAAAATTGAAAATGCCAGCTGATTACTTATTGAATTTCTTGCACTCTTATTGATTGGTTTTATCTCAGTAGTTTTTATAAAAACATTGTTATGATTTGGCCCCCTATTGCACAAAGGAGGCAAATAGTTCATTTCTGTAATTATATATCGACTGTTTACTGTTCTCAAAGTAAATTTCATTGTGCTGGATCTAAGTTTTGACTGTGCTCGGCTTGTTTTTCGACTATCTATCAATATACCTAGTTTGAAGTAAAAACCTAATTTATCAATTTTTATTTACGTTGTCATGATGATGTGATAAAGCTACCACAGAGCTACTTTTTTATTGATTGTTCTACATAAAAATTGGTAAAGGAGTGTTTTTGAAAAAAGTATAAGAAAAATTTTACTAAATTTTTTTCATACTTCAAGAACCTTAATGTCACAATTTTTTTAAGCCCATCCTGAAATTTTCAGACTGGGATAAGTAAGTATCCTCAACTGTAACTAATTAAATATCCAAAACAGATTAGCGACTTGAAAAAACCTAAGCATTAGAAAAATTATCTAACATCATAAAAAGATAAAAAAAGAAAGTATTAGGAGCAGGCAAAAGCGCTAGTTGATTGCAAAATGAATTTCTCGCATTCTTATTGATTGGCTTTGTCTCAGTAGTTTTTATTAAAACCATGTGACTGTTTGGGACCTTATTGTGAAAGGGAGGCGAATAGTTTAATTTAATATTCCAATTTCTCTGAGAATTTCACCTATTACTATGTCTCGACTGTTCACTGTTCTCAAAACAATTTCAATGTGCTGGGCCTAAGCTTCGACTCTGCTCGACCTATATTTCGATTATCAACAAAAATACCTAACTCGAAAGTAAGAGTATAATTTGTATTTTTCTTATTTCTTTTTCTTGGTGATGCAATGAAATTACTCCAAAGGCAATTTCTTTTGTTTATTATTTTACAAAAAAACGCTAAAATTTCTAGTTTTGAAAAAGAATTTGAAAAAATTTCATTTCTTTTTTTTGTATTTAAAAAAGCCTCAGGTTTCAAATTTAAAAATCCCTCCTAAAATTTCCTGTTTATGGTAATTGAGTATACTCAACTGCAACTAAATAATTATACAAAACAAATTAGCGACTTTAACAAAATCAAAACATCAAAAAAGTATCGTACATCATAATATCAAAAAATCAAAAAATCTTTGGGGCACGCGAGAGAGTCAGCTGAATTTATAAAAAAAAAAATTGCATTACTATTACCATAAAAACATACAAAATAAAGTATTAGGATTAGGCGAAAGCGCCAGTTGGTTACATGTTGAATTTCTCGCATTCTTGTTGATTGGCTTTATCTCAATAGTTTTCATCAAAAACAAGTGACATTCTTGTTGATTGGTTTTATTTCAGTAGTTTTCATCAAAAACATGTGACAATTTGGGTCCCTTTTGTAAAAGAGAGGCGAAAAGTTTATTTTTAAATTCCCTCATCTCTGAAAATTAACCTATAACTATGTATCGACTGTTCACTTTTCTCAAAATAATTTCATTGTGCTGGGCCTAAATTTCGACTCTGCTCGACCTATGTTTTGACTATCGCTAAAACCGTTGCTTCAAAAGTAAGGGTTTATTTTGTCTTTTTTAAATTACACTTTCTTGATGATACAAAAAATTTACCACAAAGCCAATTTCTTCTGTTCGTTATTTAACAAAAAAAAATTTCAAAATTGATGAATTTGAAGAAAGAATATGAGGAAATTTTACTATTTTTTTTTGTATTTCAAGAACTTTTAGGTTTTAAAATTTGAAGCCTCTCCTGAAACTTCTTGTTTGTGGTAATTAAATACTCAACTGCAACTAATTAAGTATCGAAAACAAATTAGCAAGTTGAACAAAATCAAAACATCAGAAAGTGTTTCTAACATCATAATATCATCAGCTAAAAATTTTTCAGCAGCAAGCGATAGCGACAGCTGAAGTCATATAGAATTCTCCGCATTCCTATTGATCAGATCCTTGTTACGATTTCAGCCCCTATTACAAAAGGGAGGCAAATGGATCTTTTTTGTTTTCCCATGGCTGTGAAATTCTCACTAATAACTATGTATCGACTGTTCCTTGTTGTGCTGTACTGTTCCTTGTTGTACTAATAATGTACTGGGCCTATGTTTCGACTGTTTTAACTGTGTTCGACCTATATTTCGACTATCAATTAAAACCTAGGTTAATGTAAAATTCTACTTTGTAAATTTTGAATTAAGTTTTCATGATGATGGAATAAAATTATCAGAAAGCCAATGTTTTTTGTTGATTTTTCTAAAGAAAAATGTCAAAAGGGATGTTTTGAAAAAGTAATTGAAAAGTTTTAATTGTATTTTATTTGTTTCAGGAACTTTTAGTTCACAAATTTTTAAGCCCTCCCCACCTGAAATTTTCAGATTGTTGAAATTAAGTATCCTCAACAGCAATTGATTTAATATCCAAAGCAATTAGCAACTTCGACAAAATCCAAACATCAGAAAAAGTATCTAACATCACAATATCATAAAAGCAAAATCTTTTAGGAGCATGCGAGAGCGCCAGCTGATATTATACAGAGTTTTGCACAGTCCTACTGATCAGATTTATCTCAGTAGTTTTCATCAAATCCTTGTAACGATTTCACCCCTTTTACAAAAGGGGTGCAAATAGACCATTTTTCCCCTGCCTGTGAAAATTTCACTAATAACTATAAATAGACTGTTCTTTGTTCTCAAAAAAAAATTCAAAGTGCGGAGCCTTAGTTTCGATTCTATTTGATCTATGTTTTGACCGTCAACTATTTTACCTGCTTTGAAAATAGGAGTAAAATTTGTATTTTTCAAATCAAATTTTCTTGATGATGCCTTAAATTGAGTACAAAGGCAATTTTGTTTTGTTGATTACCTTTCAAAAAGATGCTATAAATGACAATTTTGATGAAGCATATGAGAAATTTTACTATTTTCTATTTCATACTTCGAGAATTCCTAGGTCTCAAAATTTTAGGCCCTCATGAAAAATCTATAATGTGTCCATTAAGTATCCTCAACTACTACTAATTGTTTTTCCCAAACAAATTAGCAACTTGGACGAAAATAATCTCACAACATAAAACCATAAAACCAAAAAGTCTTAGGAGCTGAAAGCGGCAGCTGAATACATATTGAGTTTTTCGCATTCCTTTTGATAAGACTGAACTCCGTAGTTTTCATCAAATCCTTGCAACGATTTGTCCTACTTTTGCAAAAGGGAGGCAAAGGGTTTATTTTTGTTTTTCCTTGCCTGTGAAAATTTCATTTATAATTATGTATCGATTGTTCATTTTTCTCAAAAAAAGTTTCATCGTCATGGGTCTATGTTTCAACTATCAACTAATTTACCTTTTTTGAAAGTAAAATTATATTTTGTAGTTTTCAAATTAACCTTTCAAATTAACCTTTCTTGATGTGGCAATAAAATTACTACAAAGCCAGCTTGTTTTGTTGATTTTTTGACAACAAAAGGCTAAAATTGATCTTTTTGAAAAAATTCATTTGACAAAATTTTTTCAAATTTTTTCTCACTTCGAGAGCCTTTGGGCTCAAAATTTCAAGCCTCTCATGAAATTTCCAGATTGTGGTAATTAAGTTTGCTTCAGCTGATTACGTATTGATTTTTTTGCATTTTCATTGATAGGAGTTATCTAAGTAGTGTTCATCAAATCTTTGTTACGATTTGTAACCCTATTGCAAAAAGGAGGCAAATAGTTCGTTTTTGTTTCCCTTGCTTGTGAAAGTTTCACCTATAACTATGTATGACTATGCACTGTTCTAAAAGAAGTTTCAATGTGCTTGGCCTATGTTTTGACTATCAAAAAACTTACCTAGTCTAAGAGTGATTTTGTTAAGTAACTTTTTTTGTAATTTTCAAATTAAGTTTTCTCAATATTGCAATAAAATTAGTCTAAAAATAGCTTCTTTTGTTGATTTGTTTTAGAATAAAATGTTAAAAAAGATGATTTTGAAAAAAATCATCTGAGGAATTTTTTTTAATACTTCGAGAGCCTTTAGGTCTCCAAACTTTAAGCCCCTCCTGAAGTTTTCAGATTGTGGTAATTAAGTATCCTCAACTGCAACTAATTGAGTATCCAAAACAGCAACTTGAACAGAACAGAACATAAGAAAAATTATCTAATATCATAAATCTTTAAATCATAAAGTATTTGGAGCACGCGAAAGCGACCGCTGTATACTTTTTTAAATTTTCGCGTTTCTATTGATAGGACTTATCGCAGTAGTTTTCATCAAATCCATGTGACCATTTGGCGTCCTATTGAGAAAGGAAGGCGAATAGTTTATTAAAATTTCCTTCATCTCTGAAACTTTCACTTATCACTATCTACCGACTGTTCAATGTTCTCAAAAAAACTTCAAAGTGATGGGCCTAAGCTTCGACTCTTCTCGACCTATGTTCCAACTATCAACTAATTTACCTACTTTGAAAGTAAGATTAAAATAGGTAACTTTTAATATATGTTTTCTAGGTGATGCAATAAATTTACTCAAAGCCAGTTTCATTTGCGGTTCTTTATTACAAAGAATGGAAAAGAAAATTGAAAAGTTCTTTCGAGAAAATTTCAATTTTTTTTTCGTACTTCGCAAACCCTTAGGTCTCAAAATTTTAGGCTGTCATGAATTTTCTAGAATGTGTTATTTAAGTATCCTCAATTGCAACTAATTAAGTATATAAACCAAATGAGCCTCTTGGACAAAAATATTCTAACATCATAAAACATAAAAGCATAAAGTCATAAGAGCACGCGAAAGCGCCAGCTGGCTACATATTGAGTTTTTCGCTTTCCTTTTCACAGGACTTCTCTCCGTAGTTTTCATCAAATCCTTGTAACGATTGGGTCGCCTATTGCAAAAGGGAAGCAAGGAAATCATTTTTGTTTTCCTTGCCTCTGAACAAATCAAATACAACTATGTATCGACTGTTCACTGGTCTCAAAATAACTTTCACTGTGCTTGACCTGTGTTTCGACTATCAACTAATTTACCTGCTTTGAAAGTAATAGTATAATTTTTTAATTTTCAATTTAAATTAATCTTGGTTATGCAATAAAATTACTACAAAGCCAATTTTTTTTTGGTTATTTTACAAAAAATGCTAAAATTGATGATTTTAACAAAGAATTTGAGAAATTTTCCTTATTTTTTTCATACTCCGAGAGCCTTTATGTCTCGAATTTTTAAACTCTTCTGAAATTTCCAGATTGTGGTCATTAAGTATCTTCAACTGCAGTTAATTAGGTATCCAAAACAAGTTAGAAATTTGAACAAAATCAGAATTTCAGAAAGAAAACATCTAACATCATAATATCATAAAACTTTAGGAGCACGCTAGGCGCCAGCTGAATACATACTGAATTTTTTTTGCATTCCTATTGATTTAACTAATTTCCAGGCCTTATCTCGGTAGTTATCAGCCAAAACTTGTCATGATTTGGCCCTCATATTGCAAAAGGGAATCAAATAGTCCATTTTTATTTTCATCCGCCTTTGAAACTTTCACTTACAAAACCTTTGATCATAATCTCTGACTGTTGTCAAGCTAATAACTCTGTTCCAAAGCTATTTTTTTTCATACTTCATATTGTAAAAGGGATAAAAATTACAAGTATAAATCGATGCTAAAAGCCGGGAGAGATTGGAAAAAGAGGGACCATCTTTCATAGTATACCACAAATTTTTTTTTTGCAAAATTTTACAATTAGTGGGTTTTATCTTAAGTTTCAAGTCCAAAATAGTTATTAATACGAGTTCGATTTCGAAAATCGCTGAGCAAATGTCTTCTATCGAAATCGTCATCCGGTGTCGCATTCTCATTAAGAGGAGCACAAAGCCACGCTTGATCCTTACATATGAACTCCTCTTTGAAAAACTGGAATGTAAGTAGAGTTACTATCTGGTCATAGGATATCTGGTAGAAGTCTCGGGAGCTCAGCACTGGAAGCAACAGTGGGAAATGCCGTCTGAAATTTCCAGTCACAATAAAGCCCCCCTCCCCGAAACCAACTGAGACTATGACGTTGACACACCAAGAATCTAACCATTGTAACTAAACATATTTGAAAGTAGAACAAAAAAGACTGGTTGATGTGCAGCAGCACAAAATTCTCTAGTGAAGTGTCAGCCTTGAAAAAAACTAATTACAACAACTTATACTTTTCGATAGGCGTTAAAAAATGAAAAATAATGAAAATCAGATGAATAGTCTGCGTATCTTAAAATATGCGTACTTATTGAATTAAGTGTTAGTATTTTAAACTTTTACCCGCCTTTTAACGCAAACTCGGGCAATACAAATTTAACTCTGATATGTTTGAGCAAATTATCATATTAAAATCCTTCTAATACGTGTTTCAAAAGTTTTTCAATAATGAGAAAAACCGATTTGAAATCTTAAATTTTAAAAGAAAAATGGATAATTGTAAAATAAATGGCCTATTTGTTTTTTTATTCTTGTTGAAAGCGCCGTTGGTATTTTGTTCTATGCTACTTTTTTTTCAATTCTCAACAAGAAGAAAACCTTGAGAAATCAATTTAACGGTTCGATTTACGTTTCGAATACGTTCAACCTATCTTTCGATTGTTTTACTGTTCTTAAAGAATGTTTCAATGTGCTGGGCTAACTCAGCTTGACCAAATTTTTGACTATCAACTGATTTAACTAATTTGAAAATAAGAGAACATAATACATGAATGTTAAATTAAGTTTTCGATGTGATGCAATAAAATTACTAAAATTTAGTCTTAGACACAACACAGCGTCCCATCAAAGGAGCGATTGTTTCGGGCTTAAATTGCTAGAGACCGCACTTTTCAAGATTTTCTGGTTTACTGTCAGGCGTTAAGTTTTTCGGTCTTCTAAGAAACGATGATATGTTTTTTCCGTCGTTTTATTTGGTAAGAAGGCATATATGCAAGCGAGTGCTATTCCTGAAAGACTAAAATATATAGTATAGAGTTGATAAAAAATTTGGAGTAACGTTGAAGGTTCTGTCAGCCAAATAAAAATTTGGTTTTTTGAGCACACGTAGCATTTCCGGGTCGCTGAATGGAATAATTCTTTCGTGATCTTTTTGTCCACTGTCAAATCTTACAAAATTCTTAAATAGCACGGTATCTCGAAAATTCTTGCTGCTAGGGAGACTAATAAAACCCCTGTTCTTGTGCTTGCTTGTGCAGCTCAAACTAAATTTTCTTTGGTTGATAGGGCTAGTTGAAAGGCTATATCGTCTGTCATTGGCTGAATTGCTTTGCCGACTATGGTATTACTCTTCCTCAAGTCCTTGATGTTTTTCAAAAGTATCCGAGCATCAGATTTTCCGTATGTCATGATTATGCTCGCCACTCGTTTCAAAAAACTGTCGCTATCCGGAATTGTTGTAGCTCGGCATTTATGAGACTGGTATTTTGAGCAGTGCCAGTCCGTAGTGGTTTTGTTTTTACGTTTAGGATAATACTCGCGGCCTGATAACACTATTATTTGTTTATCTTTGTAGGATACAGTAAAATGGAAGGACGCAACAAACATTATAGCTCAAAGGGCGGTGAAAGAACCGCTCAAAGGTAGGTCAGTGTGATTTTATGTAAAACGTTTGAAAATTTTTGAGGTACTTTCAATTAGAACCATGTAGGTTATCTCTGTTTTGAACGCATTAATGAGGAATTATTTCTCCTAACTAATCGAAACGCAAATATTTTTGAGATGCTAGAGGCATCAAGTGATTTAAGACTGGCTTTTCAGGCCTTACTTAATATACTTAATTGGAATACTCCTGCAGTTAGAAAAGGACCTAACTTGAAACAAATTATCAGTATTAGAAGGGGGTTAAATTGTTTCGGGGTTATTTTGTGACGGGGTTATGAAGTGGGGTTTGTATAAAATGGTGTTAAATAACGTGGGGTCAAAGATTGGTGCACCCTCAATTTGACCTGATTTTTGAAGTTTCTCAACAAAAATTAGCTTAATGTCTTTCACTTATTTTGCTGGCTTTTTCTTGGCCTGAACCTAGTGTGTTTTGTTGTTGTACTCGATTTAAAGTTTCACTTTGACCACATATCTCAGTCGCAGAACTAAACTCAATTGTTTTTGTCAAACAAAACAAGTCGAGTAACTGGGCCTGAGTATTGTAAAGTCGGGTTACAAGGGTATAGTGTCTCAGCTAGTAAAAATCTTTTCGACTAGTCACATCTATCTTTTTATACGATTCTTAACTTCAGTTGCTCCTTCTCAGCCGTAGTGATATACAGCTTAGCCAACTTTTTGTTCCGAATATCATAACGAAAGTAACGGAAAAATTACGCACGGGCTGTGTTTTTTTTCTTCAGACAAATTTCGGCTTTTTAACAAGTCATTTTGACGGAAGTTTTTTATATCACTCAAAAGGTATTGTTGCCCTGAGCCTTTATTTGAAAAAAACTCACCTGTGATCGTGTTTTGTAAATCTAAGGGGGTGTAAAGATTGCCATTTTGGCCAATTCGGGACAATTAACCCGCGAAATATTTCGCGCTATCAACAGGTAAGCGGTGAATTAATCCAACTTAGAAATCGTTCCAAATTGGTTGAAGGAAGCTCACTTGCCATAATTGATTTTTCACTAAGAGCGAAATCTATCACTACCTACTTTATATGGCATGTGTACGGATGATTTTCACAAAAAAATCTGAAATTAAGGAAATAAAAATTTCGTTTTATTTCATAACATTGAATTTTTTTCATGTTATTACATTACGAGGCCAAACTGTGCATTTCGTGAATTGTAAGCGGATTTTGAAACAAGGACGCTCCCTTTGTTCTTCTTTTGTTCTTTTTTTAAGGTGTTGTCACGATTAAGGATTTGTCTCTGGAATCCAGAAACATACAAACACAAAAGTATACGCCTATCCAGTGCACAGTTTGGCCTCGTAATGTACTGCTCCAGAGACCTTTAACGCCAGTCGAAACATTTAGGGCTTCGCCCTGATATGAGCAGTCTTGTTAAAGTTTTTAGTTCCAAGCAACATTTTTGTTTGCCAAATACCACCAAACACTTCCTTGAAAAAAGAGTGCATTTCCAATGATCGTTTGAGCTTTTTTTGCAGATTTCTCACCGATTTGTAACTTTTGCTTTTAGACTGAAGAATAGATGTTTGAAAAAAAGCAAAGACCAATTTGAGCGAGGGATTCAAAAGATCACTGTTGATTTGATAAACCCTTCTAAAAGCGTGGATGTAATTAATGATTAGCTAGTGTTTTTTCCGTCCGCTTTGTACTATCTCAAAAAACTGTGATATTTGCGAGTTCAAATGCGATTCTATATTAAAAGCATGATTTGGTTTCGAAAAAGTCAAAGAGGCTCGCTCAGTGTCGGGAAAAAAACTGGACGGATTTTTCTTTTCAATTTCTTCTTTCTTAAAGCATTTTTTTTGCTATTTAAACTGGTTTTGGAAGCCAATCCATCCTATTCTTTGATCGAGAAAGCCGAGAAAGTGGATCAAATCAAAGCTACTTTTGGCTGCGCCAGTTAAAACGAAATCATCTGGATTGAGTTTTGATCAAGATACTGGAATGATATCCAAATTCGGAACATATCGAACTTTGGTTGCAAAAGTTGAAACATAAAATAGCAACTCCACCTTAGAATTGAAATTGTTTGTACATTCTGTACTGTTTGATCACTAATTAGATAGTTTTTGTTTGATTTATATATGGTGAGACTTGACCTTGAAGTCTAATTCAATGCTAAAAGTTTTCATCAAACCTGTAGCCAGTTTAGTTGTTTTTCCTGCGTCGAGAAGTCCATTAGATGCCCCAAATATTCCAAAGGATTTATGCCGAATGATTGTCCGTAGTCGAGATAAGTTCTCAGCTGAAACTGACAGCAGTTGCCTAGAAAAACATTTGAAGATAACGGAAATCAAATTGAGTCTTCGCGGAAGAGCACAAGTAAAACACTATCGCTAGTATTAGCGCGAAGTTAGTTAGTTCGACTGCCTTTCAAAGTAGATGAACTTTTAAAAAAAATAAAAAAAAAATAATGAAAAAATGCAAAAGTTTTAAATCCCTCTCACGCTTTGTTAAGCACTAAGTCATTCATTTGAGTCTGGTAAGCCATTTTTAATAGCAAAGTTTTTGCCTTAATGCAAATTGAAACGAAATAATTTGACGTCTACGCGTTAACATCACCAAATATATTGCACTTTAATTGTCCCAAATGGACCAAATGGCACTTTACAAATCACCACAAACCTATAAAAAAATCATTCCTAGGTAAAATATTGTATTGATTTTGAGCTCAGGACTTCATTTCCTTTCAGTTGATATGAAAAAAAAATCCGTCACAAATGGCTTGAAAATAAGTAGAAAATTGTCCAGAGAAAAAAATACCGAGCACAAATATTCGACTAGTTTTTTCAGAAGTCCATTCAAAACTGGAAGCAATGAAACTTATTTTAAAATAAATTTTGTCTAAGGTGTCTTTTTTTAGTTTGTCATCGTTCTGACCTTTCAAAAAATGTGGAGGAATTTTGTATTCGGGTGTGTTTTAGTTTTTTTTTCGTTCTTTTTTAAAGTGATAACCATCGGAACAAATGATCATCGGAATGGGTAGAGTTAGATGTCATATAAGCATTTTTACTCATAAGCTCTTTTAGTCATTATTCGAACGGCATTTTAAAAAATATAAAAAAAAGTTCTCAGTGTCAAGAAAAACCGGTTTGATTTTGGTCAAACATCTAGCTAATAAGGTCAGCGTGTAAGCTTACGATAGCTTATATTAGCAAAATTTAGGCCATTACAGCTGATTTTTTTTTATAAAAACGTTGGGTTTTGGTGTTTTTAGCGCCATTTTGAGAACCAAAAGTTACAAAAATCAAAAAAATCTGCAAAAGTTTTTTGAATTTTTTCAAATTTTTTTAATGATTTTTTTTTTCGTTTTTTATCTGTTTCTATGAAAATGTTTTCCATTTTGCTGTCGAAAATGCCTCATTTCTGTTTTTGTGCAGATTTTTTTATTACACCACACAGATAAGTGACACTAATTTGAAAAAAACGTTGGGTTTTGGTGTTTTTAGCGCCATTTTGAGAACCAAAAGTTACAAAAATCAAAAAAATCTGCAAAAGTTTTTTCGAATTTTTTCAAATTTTTTTAATGATTTTTTTTCCGTTTTTTTATCTGTTTCTATGAAAATGTTTTCCATTTTGCTGTCGAAAATGCCTCATTTCTGTTTTTGTGCAGATTTTTTCATTACACCACACAGATAAGCGACACTAATTTGAAAAAAATGTTGGGTTTTGGTGTTTTTAGCGCCATTTTGAGAACCAAAAGTTTCAAAAATCAAAAAAATCTGCAAAAGTTTTTTGAATTTTTTCAAATTTTTTTAATGATTTTTTTTTTCGTTTTTTATCTGTTTCTATGAAAATGTTTTCCATTTTGCTGTCGAAAATGCCTCATTTCTGTTTTTGTGCAGATTTTTTCATTACACCACACAGATAAGCGACACTAATTTGAAAAAAATATTGGGTTTTGGTGTTTTTAGCGCCATTTTGAGAACCAAAAGTTTCAAAAATCAAAAAAATCTGCAAAAGTTTTTTGAATTTTTTCAAATTTTTTTAATGATTTTTTTTTTCGTTTTTTATCTGTTTCTATGAAAATTTTTTCCATTTTGCTGTCGAAAATGCCTCATTTCTGTTTTTGTGCAGATTTTTTCATTACACCACACAGATAAGCGACTCTAATTTGAAAAAAAAAGTTGTGTTTTTGTAATGACTATGGTCGGAACATTCTGTGCTATTTGCACATTAACCAGCAATCTTCGTTCTTTAAAAAATCTTGTCATTTCTGTTCTGCAAGATTATACTCAGAGTTATTCGAACATAAAAATAAACAAGACTGCTCCTATCAAGACGATGCTTTGGAAACATTGACTGCACTTTACTTTGTAAATGGTAGCGTTCAACTCAAAAAAATATATAACTTTCAAAAAACATGAAACGTCTTTTGTTTTCTTTTAAGTCCTCCTCTCATACGCCAATTGAAGTATAGGATATGATTTTAGAATATAGTAATGTGCTAATTCGAACAACAAGCGTGCCTCAATTCAATTTAGAACGTTTTCTGAGCTGGTTTAAGTCATCGCTCATGCGTCAATAGCACGAAATATATCGCGCGTTTATCGTGCCAAACTAGGGCCAAGAAAGCAAATTATAAACCCTTTTTAGCTTTGCAAACATTTATCATAGGCAGGAGCGGATTCAGGGGGGGGGGAACCCTCTGCCCAACCAAAGGGTCCCCCTTTGGTACTTTTTAAGAAATCCGACTCTTAGTTTTTTCTAAAGGCGCCTTTGGCGCCAATATATACTAACTTTGAGGAGGAGCGCGCGCCAAAAAAACGCGCGCCAAAATTTTCAAAAAAATTGCTTTTTAACTTCTTTTTTGGACTGTTGTTGTTTCAAAATTTCGCCTGCCGCGCACAAAATTTGACCAAAACAGGGACTAAACAGTGCTTAGGGAGAGCTCGAAAAATCAATTCCTAAAAAAAAGGTCGACATTATTCCCCCTCGAGAAAATTCTAGATCCGCCCCTGATCAGAGGTACATGTTTTTAAAGTTTGAGCTCAAAGTAATAATTGTTTTAGATGATAATACCGATCCCATAAAAAAGGCTAGTAAAATAGCCAAATTTGTCTGGAGACAAAAACACCCGTAGCACAAATAAATCGCCACTTTATTCACAAGTCAGACAACAAGACTGCTTGCTTCGGGGCTTCAACGCACTGAATGTTCCCACCTCCTTTTCAGGGGCGGATCTAGGATTTTCTCGAGGGGGGGCGGATTTTAAAAAAAAATTCGAAAATTTTGACGACCTTTTTTTTTAGATCGAACAAATTGATTTTTCGAGCTCTCCCAAAGCAGTGTTTTGCCCCTATTTTGGCTAATTTTTCTGCGCCGCAGGCAAATTTTTGAAAAAACAGTCAAAAAAAGCCGTTTTTGGGCACTTTTTGAAATATTTTGACAAAAAAATCGCGTTTTTTTGGCGCGCGCTTCCCCTCAAAGTTAGTATATATTGGCGCCGTAGGCGCCTTTAGAAAAATTTTAGGGTCGGTCGGGCAAAAATGGATTTCTGAAAAAGTATCAAAGGGGGAACCTTTGGGTCGGCAGGGGGTCGAATCCCTGAGGGAGGGGCGTCCGCACCCCCGCCCCCCCCCCTAAATCCGCCCCTGCTCCTTTTAAAGTCTAGGAATTAAAGTTTGATATAAAACTAACTAAAATTTTTTAAGTGCTTGTTTTTTGAAAATCACATCCCCGCACGCTATTTGAAGTAGGGAGTGACATATTCAATTGCAGTAACCATGCAGTAATCACATAGTGGCCTTGAACGTGCTATTCATATTGTTATCTGTAAATTATAGTACGTTATTATAAATAACCAAGGTCAACTCTACACGACCTTTACTGAAAAGATAGAGAGTCATTATCTCTCAGAACTGTGCATCCGTACACAGTCAACAAATCGGAAACTAACAAAGAAAGACAATATGGTTCAACGGTTAAATTAATCCTTTGAAACCAATTCAGTTTTCATTACAAAACCTTAGAGGTTCAGTTAGTTACCACATGGCGCAGACAGCATGATCCGGTTTTACAGCCCAGGACAATAGGACTGATCTGGGAATCCCAGTATTCTGGGCATTCGCAAATGCAGACCCACCCTGGAGCTTTGAAACATGGCTCGATCAGTTCCTATTAGCTGTTACGGTTAAAGAGAATGTGGATCCAGAAATAATGTTACAAGAACCTAAACTGGTATTAGAAGAACCTCTACCAACTCCTGAGCCACCAGTGCAAAACGAGGATGCGCCTGCAGTAGCAGAAAGAGAAGCACGGAACAGATTGGCTCGAGATAGAGGGGTTCAAGAAAATGAAGAACGGATGCGGAGAGGACCTAGAGTGGGACACAATGTTTTCTACCATGAAGTTGAAAAACGGTTGACATCGAGATTATTCCTCGCTTTGGAGCGGAAGGTAAGAAAAAATTTATTCAAAAGAATCCTCACACAGAAATATCTAAACTGGGGTTTCGCGATATAATCGGTTTAGCCAAGGTCTCATTTGAGAAGACGAAATGTATTACTTATGAGAGATACAAACTGTTCACACGGTCTCATGAATCGAATGAAACGCTGGAATCTTTCCATGCGGCACTGACTGCACAAGCAGCAAAGGCCGAATTGGGAGCGTTAGAAGAAGAATTGGTAAGAGACTTATTTATCTCCAGGATGAAAAATGTTGTCCTTCAAGACACATTAACTTTCGAAACGTTTTCTCCCGAAGAAGTACTAAAGCGTGCAATAAAGTTTGAACATAGCAAACAAACCACCCAAGCATTTCAGAAATCTTCATCAAGCACAAACAACTCAGGATTATTTCCAAACACACAGATAAAGATCAAACAAGAACCGGTTATGGCAATAGGAAACAAAGGGTATAACTCTAAACGTCAAAATCAAAATAGAAGAAAGCAGTACGAAAATACTCAGAAAGTTAAAGGAGACCACAAACAATGCACGAGATGCGGTAGAGCGTTTGGGGAAAATCATTTGAAAAATTGCTCGGCAATGGGTAAAACATGTAAAAACTGTAACAAACCCAACCACTTCGCTAAAATGTGTAAGTCTCAACAGGTTAACGAGATCGCACATGAAAATTCGAGTTCAGAGGAGGAGTGCAATTTCATACAAACGTTTGATTCATGTGACGAGTTTGAAATAATGTCCGTAGAGGAGGATTTCGCCTCCATTTCAAACATAGAAAAATACATCAACAAACGGGTGTTAGAAAACGTGCACAAGGATGAAAAGATTCAGAAGGAAAAGTTGACGGAAAAACCGGATAATATAGAAAAAATCGAAATTCGCCGGGACCCAAAATCTCATCAAATTAAAGCACTGAAAGCTTTAGTTAAAATTGATAGTTATATTTTGAATATGACTATAGATACTGGTAGCCCAGTATCACTTCTGAATTGGGCGACTACAAAACAAATTTTGGAAGGACCTTCAAATTCTAAATTTATTCCAGCAGAAAAGTTGAACCTGTCCGCGCAGTTTGTGGATTATAATAAACGACCTATTTTGATATTAGGAGCGTTAAGAGCTAATCTGCGCTCTGCGGGCTGGGAGGTGTTGGGAGCAATGCTACTGGTTACTGAAAGACGTATGCGATCCATACTAGGTCTCGACCTTCAAAGCAAACTGGGAATTCAGACCACCCAAAAATCAGCTCCAACACGAAGATCCAGATTTGATGTACTACTGTGCGAACAGTTGGAAAATTGGAAGAATCTCTTCTATAGTAAGTTCAAAGATCTATTTGATAGACAAGGGGAATCAAAAAATCACACGGTGAGTACAAAATTCAAATATCCTTTGTGCCCGATTCAAGAGAAAGGTAGGAGAATTCCTATACACATCCAGGATAAAGTACAAACAGAACTAGAGAAATTGCTAAAAGAGGGACACATTGAAAAATTAGATAAATGTACGAGCGATTGCTTTATTGCCCCAATTGTTATCACAGTCAAAAAAGATAACTCTATCAAATTAGCCCTGGACGCCAAACCCATTAATAGGCAGCTATACAAAAATAAATATCAGATGCCCAACGTGGACGAACTGATCGATGGGGTTAGCCAGATTATCACATCAGCATCAGAAGGCTCTCTTTATTTCACTGTGTTGGATTTAAAATATGCCTACAGTCAAATAAGACTAACTGCGGAAACATCAAAACAATGCAATTTTAATATTGTAGGAGGTAATGCAACGGGAACTTACAGATTTCTGACAAGTTTTTACGGGCTGGCAGACATGCCGGCTGAGTTCCAAAAAGCGATGGACAGAACACTCAACTACTCGAAAAATACATTTTGCTTCTTGGATGATATTCTAATTGTTTCTAAGGGGGAAGCTAAAGATCATGAGAAATTGGTTCGCAACGTACTTCAAAAGTTGGATGATGAAAATCTCGCATTAAAAATTTCAAAATGTGAATTTTTTCAGCCTGCAGTGAACTGGTTAGGTCATAATTTGTCGATACACGGTATAATACCAAAAATTACGAAAACCGAGGCTATTGCAAATCTCCAACCCCCCAAGTCACTAAAACAACTCAGATCATTCATGGGTAGCATCAATCACTTGTCGAAATTCATCCCAAATGCAGCCAGTTTAACTGAAAAGCTTAGACCACTTCTGAAAGAAGAAAACGAAAAAAAGAAATTGAAAAATGTTCGTTTACCGGTGAAAAAATTTGAGTGGAACGACCAACACTCAGTAGCTTTTGAAGATATCAAAAAGGCAGTTGCTAATATCGCTTTATTAAATTATTACGATCCTTTAAAGCAAACTAGAATAAAGTGCGATGCAAGTCATAGCGGTCTAGGGGCTACGCTGGAACAATGGTCTCATCAAAACGAGTGGATACCGATTGCATTTGCATCCCGGTACCTAAATTCCCAAGAACAAAAATATTCGACCAATGAACTCGAACTGTTAGCAGTCGTTTGGGCGGTAGATCGTTTCAAACACTATTTACTGGGGAAAGAATTTGTGATTGCAACTGATCATAAGGCGTTAACATCCGCTTTGGGGGAACACAGATCTAATAAAACGTATCAATCTCGACTAACCAGGTGGGTTGACCGATTACTACCTTATCAATTTACAATTACTCATATCCCAGGAAGGGATATGGGTATTGTTGATTATTTGTCAAGGGAACCTAATGGGGAACTGTGGCCGGAATCGGAACTGGATGAGAGATTTGTAGTGACGTCTATTGAAAGTTTCCATAAGGCACTCGACTGTTTAAGCAGTCGGTTTAGTGAAACAAATCAAAATAGTGCTATCAACATTCTAGAACATTCTAGGATAACAAGAGAAACTAACTACTGTAAAAACAGCTCATCACGCGGTTGCTATGACAACCAATTTGTTCAAAACTGGACAAAGCTCGACCGGAACGAAAACGGTCAAAACTCAAGTTTTCAAACAGATCAGAACCAGAAAAACACGCAAATCACATTGGACAAATTAACTCGTGAGAAACAGTTGGTCGATAAATCAAAATTTAATACAATTTCTATCGAACATAAAGATATCTCGAATTCAAAACAATCAGCAGATTTCACAAAGGTGGCGTTGGAAAACAACATGGAGAAAAGTAATTCAGGAAAATTAAAGAAAACGTTGAACAGACAGAATGAGAATCGGAAGGAGGACGAACTAACAGAACAAGTGACGGAAACCACCTTCTCCCGAACAAGATTGGTGAAGAGAGGTGCTGCGTACAGTAGGCAAGAGTCAGACGATTCCGAGTCAGATGTACCCCAGGTTGAGTGGAGGACAGTAAGAAAACCAGTCAAGTCTAAAGGATGCAAGGAAATCACATCCGGAAACACTGCAGGAAATAGTGAAACAACTCTGATGTCATTTTGGGATCTCATGGGGGCAGAAAAGCCAAACAACCCAAAAAGCATACTAGAATTAGAAGCACGGACAGTCCTGGACGATCTCAACAGAAGTGACCTTTCATTGGAATACAATACCCAGAGAGGAAATCCGCAAATCATCGAAGTGGACCTTACAGCTGAAAGCCCTCCAGGAACTCCAGAAGTCAGCATAGTTACGAAAGGCAAAACAGGTCACGATTCCAGAAGAAACAGTTCGCATCAAAAAGATACGAGCACAGAAATCTGCCTGGACAATCTCACTAAGCTGTTTGATCGAAGCCTCTTAGCGGAATTGATATCAGAGGACGTTTGGATGGATCGATTGCGGCGGGTGATTGAGAGGAATGACCGATACAGCTTCGAGTTGATGGGCCCGTATACTAATCCTCTATGGCATCAACTTTCAGTCGTGGACGACTGTATACTGGTGGACAACCGACTGGCTGTTCCGGAACAATTGCGTTCGGCGGTTCTGAAGCGGATCCACCGCGGTCACCCAGGCCAGGAAGCGATGCTGGATGTGTCGAAATACCTGTGGTGGCCGCACATGCATAAGGATATCGTCAATCTTGCAGAGGAATGCAGAAGCTGCGCCCGCTACGGTAAAAATGCTAAATACATCATACCAAAAAATGCTACAAAGCCCTTGCCACTGCTGACGCAGCCAGGTCAAGAAGTTCAGTTAGACTACGCGGGTCCACTTGAAGATTACAAAGGAAAAAAAAATTTATCTGTTGGTAGCAATAGATAGGTATTCAAAATTTCCGTCAGTGAAAATCACTAAATCAACAGGGGGAAAGTCATCAATAAAATTTCTTCGCTCATATATTGATATACATGGGATACCAGAATCAGTTAGAACAGATCAGTTTTCCGGGTTTAAGGGCAAATCAATGAGAACATTTTGTTCGGATAATAACATTGAACAAAAATTTTGTCCAGTGGGAGACCATCGAGGATGCGGTTTAGTTATGATACAAACTATCAAAAGAAGGTTGGGAGTGATGTTACTCGATGAAAACGTAACATCAATAAAATTATGCCTTAGTACGATACTTCGTGACCTCCGTTGGAGTAAGCAGAAAACAATTAAAATGTCGCCATTTGAGGCTCACTTTGGGAGATTGCCAAAAACAGAATTTAAAATTCTCAGTGATAGGTTTTTACGAAACTCTGATCGTTTAGATAAGGAACACCTGGAACGTTCAGCTCTGACGGCCTCCCAACTCAAAAAGCGAATCGACCAGTCTCGCGATAATCTAAAAATTGTTCGTAAGGGACAAAATAGCCGCGACGTGAGTCCATTATTCAAGCAACAAGAAGACATGACAAAGGATCGAGCAAGAGCGCGAGCCCTGAAAGAGCTTCTAGAAGCCAATGCCAGATGGAATCAAACACTCCGCGATACCTCTGCTAATGACCTAAGGCGTACGGTGGACGAGACGAGTACCATTAACCCCGAATTGCGCAAGGAGATGCTGTATTCGTGGAAACGTGGGGTTTATTGAAGACAAGCCTGAAACCATCTTCAATCAACACCAGTCGTCACCAATCCTGATTAGAAAGGACGAGGGGAGGAAAAGCGGTAAAGCCCTTATGAAGCCATTAAAAGGAAGAGTCGTGACCGAAACGCCCTCCACGGTCAAGACAGCAGCAGGGTCCATCTACCGCAAAAGTGACGTCGCTAAAGTTAAGGTTGCTGTTCCAGATAAAGAGAAAGGCGACAACAGGCGTTCTCCAACAGGAGAAGAGCCTAAGAATAAGCAGCAGCGGCAATCGAAGCGACAGGCCAACGAACAGGACGAGACCGAAATTAGTCAGTCGGACGAGGAATTACTGCTACAGCAGCCAAGCATAGATCCATCTAATGCAAAACTGAAATTTCAGGACAGCCCGTCGGTGGTTACGTCAAAGGACATTTTGCAAGGCGGGGGACTAAATCTGGCAGTCCGAAGAGCAAAGCCAAATCTGGCTGGCCCTTTCGTATCAAAACCCAAGGAAAAGGTGGGCACAAATCCAAAGGATGTTCAACAAAGCACTTTTCAACCTAAAAATGCTGTGACGGCAGCAGAAGTGCAGGAACCTCAAGCGGAAGATCAGGCGTGCTCGTCCAACACAAGAGACATACCAAATTCAATATCCAATACACACGGCAATACGAGAAACAAGAAAGAAATCTCGCGATATACATCTCCCGATACAATCCTCGACACATTCAATAGTAAAGATTTATCGGCAAATGACTGGAATCGGTTAGCTGACCAAGTACTCGAACGCGGAGTACATCTCACGGCGGCAGAGATTTTACAGTCTAAAGAGGACGTGGACGTCGAAGATGAATCTATGAATCCTCCGGGGTTCTCGGATGAATCCGAAGTTGAGGACACTTCGGTTCGTAAAAGCGGAAGAGCCAAAAAGGGGCCAACAAGATACGGCAATCCGATTAAGCATTCGGTAAAGGCTATCGAAGATCAAAACGATCTCTTAGATCTAAATCGAGCCGCGCTTGAAGCGTACCGAATTAAATTAGCAAACTTCAGACCCGGGGCGTCGAATTCGGTGGAAACCAAATTTGGTCTGCTTGAGAAGCACCTTTTACGAAGAAAGTTTGGCAGCGAGGCTCTCAACATAAACCGATCATGGAACGCAGAGTGGCGAGTCCCACTAAATTTCGAAGAAGAACACGAAGAAAGAGAGGGAAAGTGATTATAAATAATTGCGAAAAGACTAAAATTCCTTAAACTGAGTATTAAAACTCGTATTCATTATTATTATTAAAATTTGATAACATATTATAAAATTTTTCTCGGCCGAGGGGGTATGTGGTACCGCAACTGCTACAGCAATTGCAGTAACCATACAGTAATCACATAGTGGCCTTGAACGTGCTATTCATATTGTTATCTGTAAATTATAGTACGTTATTATAAATAACCAAGGTCAACTCTACACGACCTTTACTGAAAAGATAGAGAGTCATTATCTCTCAGAACTGTGCATCCGTACACAGTCAACAAATCGGAAACTAACAAAGAAAGACAATATGGTTCAACGGTTAAATTAATCCTTTGAAACCAATACAGTTTTCATTACAAAACCTTAGAGGTTCAGTTAGTTACCACACCCCCCCCCCCCTAAATCCGCCCCTGCTCCTTTTAAAGTCTAGGAATCAAAGTTTGATATAAAACTAACTGAAATTTTTTAAGTGCTTGTTTTTTGAAAATCACATCCCCGCACGCTATTTGAAGTAGGGAGTGACATATTCAAATAATACTTATCAGAACAATAAGCATGCCAAACTCAACTTTAAAACGGTTTTGGGGCCGTAATTAACAGCATCAAGTTTGTCGTTGTTGATCCCAAATTGCACAAACCATTGCCAATTTCACACCCTCAAAACATTGCGAATGATCACAAGTAAAATGTCTTCTGGAGAAAAAACCACCCGAGCACAAACATTCCGTCACTTGAAGAAAAAATGGAAACCAATTCAACTGAGTTCTTTTTTTCCCTTTTCCACAATTTTGAGAAATTTTGGCTCATCAAAATCTTCGACGAAAACCTCTACGACGAAAACCCAAATATAGCAGACCTTTCGTTATATTCGTTTACCTTCTGTGTTAACCACCCCAGGTCATTACGAGTTGTTATTTGACCCTCTCATTTTAAAGCGCCGGGGAAAAGGGTGGATTTAAGAAAAATCGAAAATTTTGTCGGTATGTTTTAGCCAAGCAAGTTAATTTCTGAAAGTACTAAAAAGCTATTTAGCTTAATACTTTTTTTCTGCACTGCAGGGACAACTTTTAAGAAATGCGCTAACATTACGTTTTCGTAATAACAGGGTACCGTGGTGTTTAGCTAAGATAGATACCGGAAACTTGTAAAAACGAAGACGATTTGTTAGAAAATGCGAAGGTGCCGAAATCCTGAGAGGGGGGTACAAAATACGCTCCTGGGTCAATTCAATATGATTTTAGTCCAATTGAATCATATGATTGAACTCATTTGATTTTTTTTATTAAAAGTTTGCTCCATATACTTCCCTGTCCATAAGAAAAATTATCCAGTTGTTAAGAAGTAAGACTCGTTTATGCAATTTTCATAAGAAAGAAGCATCATTGGATAAATTAAAAGAATTGTGATGGTATTACTTGGGATTGGGACCATCTGCGCGATGTTCTGTATGAATTTACGAATACAAAACGAATATACCCTCACCCCCCCCCCCCCCCCTCCAATTGCCTTCATTAAAAAAACGGCAAATTTAGGCAGTAACACATCGTGTAAAATCCGAAATTACTCTATGAGTTACACTCCAGTCCTAACTCAAATTTCTTAATTTCTAATTGGTTAAAAACGATCTCTTTTAACCATGTGAACGTTCTCGCCTCTTTTTTGATCAAAGACGGATGTTTTTCACTTTGGTCGTGTGGCTGCTCTGTTTGAAATGTTACTAACCTGTGCTCCGGGCATTCCTGGAAAGGGAGAAGAAGTTATAATATCTGTAAATCGCTCTGACGAAGTGCTCGAACTGAACCATGTCAGTTCTGCGGCCCGTTCTGTCCGTTTGCTCCTCAATGAATTCAAATTTAAGTATGCATGCATACTTGCTACAACAAAAAGAGATAAAATTTTGAAAATGGCACAGGAGAATATATTCGGAGAGAGAGAGAGAGAGAGAGGGGGGGGCGTTGTTATGTTAGCCGTCCTCCTAAATTGTAAATTTTTGACGAAAAGATTTACTACAAAAAACTATCAGATATTGCATCAAATTTAATTTACTTTTTAGAGATGACTAGGAATTATTTAAAGATTTACAAAATCACTCCACAAATTTTTTTTTCGGACTTATTCTTAGATACTTCGCAGACAACATTTTGAAAAAAAACCGGCCAAAAAGATTTATTATCATTATGAGGTCTAACTCTACACTGGATAGGCGCACAGTTTTGTGTCTGTTTTGAGTTTAAGTCCGGGTTGGTTTTCTCATTTAGTAATTTCGGATAGGGTATACCGCCTATTCGTCCATCTTATTTTCGGCAGGATAAATTCGTGTAACTTCTTAGTCTAATACCGATCCTAATCTTACTCTTATATTTTCTAAATTATCTTTTGACATAAGTTTTAAAATGATTGAAGCAAAATCCAGGTGTTAGTTTCTCTTTCCTAAATTAGTAGTTCTTACGCTTTTTGTCAGGTCATCCTAATCCTCGGGTTGTTTTATCATGACAAGAGGGGTTATGATGAGAGTGAATCAATTCAAAAGAATGTTTTTTACGGCTCTCAAACAAATGTGGCGTTCTTCACATCTAAGTAAACTTAATCTTACTTAAATGGGGATCGATATGAGATTGAGGGTTGGAGAATAGTAAATCAATTCACAAGTTTCAGGTATAATTAAAACACAAGTAGATCGTTAGATACTATTTTAGTTCCTACAAGTGCTAAAATTTGTTCTAAACCTGGGTCATCTAAGAGGTGGGGTTCAAGTGAAGGATGAGTAACCGAAGTTCTTCACTGTTTAGCTCGATTTGAATGGTTAGTTTGCAGGAAAAATTTCAGTTCATCCTGGGTCCTATATATGGGATGGAAAGTGAATCAACGTTTGAGGTCGTTAGACACTATATTAGGAGGTGAGATTGATGTTAATAACTGATCCAAGGAAAACTCTGATGATCTAGGTTTCAAATTGAATTAAAGTAAATGTTTTGAATAAAAATTGAGGATAAAGATTCAAAGGCAAAGTTTAAAAAATCAAGAGAAGCCTTGATGTTCTGATTTAAATCATTAAAAGTAAGGTTTTAGTTAAACAAGGATAAGCCTTGATACAAAATTATTGAAAGGCTTAAACATTTAAAAATGTTTGAGGACCCAAGAAAAGTTTTGATGAGCTTGTTTTGAAATGGAGATACTAATGGGTTCCGGAGATTAGTTTTTATGTCTGTGGAATGAAAATGTCTGTTTTACTTTTTGTCTGTGGAATAAAAAAAAACAGGTGGGAAGGTCAAACAAAAATAGCAATGTTGCGGAATGTTGATATTTTAAGAGCTAATTCGAAGTAACTCGAACAACTAATTCCAACAGCTAACTAATCGCAAAAATTTGATCGCTAAGTCATCACAAGCTCATCGTTTTTCTGAGCTGAAAATTGCTTAGGGTAGAAGTTTCAACGGTACATTTTTCCAAATTTTGCAGCTCAGACTTAAAGCTAATTCAGCACTAAAATTTGGTCATAGGTCAATATTTATAGCGCTAAATCATCGATGATTGACGAAGGCTGTTTTTAAAAAAATTTCGTGGCTCATTTTTGATGTGAGCTCAACCCGGGACCCTTTTGGTGGTCAGGATGGAGGCCGTACCCTCGATAAAAAAAACAACAGCCTCAAACTCACCCATCCCCACCCCCACAAGCCCTTCTACCCTATATCCGTTACCGGTCTGTCACCAGGAAATGTTGCTTGCCTGTAAACAGAGCAGCGCCGCCCCAATTCATTGAAGGGTTGCGCGATGACGAACTGAAGCGACCGCCAGTTATCATAAGCAATCCAGTCATTGCTCGACCAGTTATGGGAACTTTCGCTGCCATTGACACTCAAAATCTCAACTGAAAGATGAAAAAAGAAAAATATTTCTTTTAAGGAACGGTTTGTTGAACACTTGATCGCAAATATTCGAGCGAAAATTTTGCTGAGCGGTATTTTTTTTGAAACTTTAAATATAAATAAACAATATCATAACTCTCTTGACCGAATATTAAGGGTACTTATCTCGATACTAGTTATGGCAGGAGCTTTAGTTCTCTAAACTTTGAATTTTTCAGTTGAGTGTTTTGTGGGCCGGGAGAGTGTGCGCTATAAATGCAAATTTTTGTTCGAGTTCCTCCCGAAGTTGTATTTTTTGCCTGTGGGGTCAAAGGACTGTCAAGTTTCATCTTTTTGGTATCTTGAGAGCTTCATTCATCTTAAAAATCAATTTGTTTGTCTTAGAGAAAATTTTCGAAATTTTTAAAATTCTTTGAAGTCTGCTGCCCCGCATTTCTCGAAAACCTTCGATTCTCTCAAGAGAACACTGATTAATAATTAACCTATTCAACAAAAATTTTAAGCCTATAAAACCGTAGTTTTTTCTGATTTTGAAAGCTTACCTGGAACTGCGAGAATTGAGATGATAAAGTGACATTTCATCTTCAATCTTTCAACTCGTGTCACTTTAGGTAATTCTAACTTGTTCATCGAGCTATGTTTGTTTTGCCTCTCAAAGTAAGATGAAACAAAACAAAATACATTTTGTCGAATTCTCGAATAAGAAAATTGAATCAAGGATGGCCGGTTGCTGTGCAGGTAGCAAAGAATATTCCAACCAAGTTCATTCAAAAAAAACTAGACATATGTCAATTTAGTGTCGTTTTTTATGCGTCGTGTTGTGATAGAGATCTATGCAAATGCGTAGAGAATTGAACAATTGTTTTCAAAAACTGGAAAAGGACTGCTCGTATCGGGGCGAGGCCCTGAATATTCCGACGGCCTTTAAAGGTCTGTGGAGTAGTAATAACATGAAAAAATTAAAAATAATGAAAAAAAAACTGAATTATTTTTTTTCTAATTGAGATTTTTCGTAAAAATCATACCCCACATGCCCTATAAAGTACAAAGTGATAGATTTCGCTCATTGTAACAAATCAATTATGGCATATAAGCTTTTCAACCAATTCGGAAACTTCCATGACGGATTAAGTCTCCGGTTTTGCTCTAATAGAGGGCACTTTATCGCACGCAAATTGTCCCAAATTGGCCAAAGGGGCAATTTTCAAAAACCCATACCCTATGAAAAATTATCACAGATGAAATATTTTTTCAAATTCAAGCCCAGGACAATTTTTGAATGACATAAAAAAAAATTCCGTCAAAAATGGCTTGCTAAAAAGTCGAAATTTGTCTGCAGAAAAAAAAAACTCCGAGCACATATACTTCATTAGATTCATTGCGAAAGTCGGAACAACAATAACAAACAAAATTTCAACATAAATGAAGTGCTTAATGATGCTTCCAATACTATTTTTCTTCGTAGTAAAATCAAGTTTTCTGGCCCAAAGACCTAATTTTTCATACCGAACGTTAGTAGATCACTTTAAATACTAGAAAAAACCCGCATTTCAGAATCACGAAAAATCATCTAATACGATTAGCTTTTGTGGAGTAAAATGTCAATTTAATCGATTCCCATGTTGCCCTGATAACACAACTGATCGTAAATCAATTATGATCCTTTGTTTTCTCAAATTCAAACCAAACAAGACTGCTCGTACCA